>NC_071531.1:115833775-116108775 GCF_026979565.1 Vidua chalybeata | reverse complement strand
GGAGCTGGCACGGGAAAAGGAGGAAACGCTGGTATTTTGGGCAGCAGGGGGAACTACTCCATGTCCTTCTTCCATTATTTAACATTGGTGGACTGCACTGTCATCTGTACGCTCGGAGGGACCAAGACAGCCCAGTGAAAATGGAGATTCTCATCTGGAAATGCCCAGACCTGCAGCTGGAACCACAGCTGGCCCCAGCCAAGCTGCCAGACAGCAACAAGCCCTTTCCTGCATCCCTGGGCGTGATCTTGTCCTGGGCTTTCTCCAGCCTTGCACTCTCTCTCCGTTTTCCCTGGACGACGCCTCAGAGCCTGGTGTTCAGCTCGTGTCTCAAGCCAGGAATTCCCCTCACCGCTGCGGTGCCTCCCACGCTGCCTCCATTTCCTTGGAAAATCACCTTCCCAAAGCCTGGGGTGCCAACGGCAGGTGCTGAGGGGGGAAATGAAGCTCCCAAGCCACCCCTCAAACGCGCACTCAGCCACATCATGGCTCAGTATTTAATCCACCTCCAGCCAGGGCACACGCGGCAGGTCCAGGGTAGAGCACGGCGCAGAGCAGCACCCCCAGGGAAGCACTGGGAAGCACTGGGAGCCAGGAACCACGGAGGAAGGGGCGTTTTCTGGGACAGGCAGTGCCATTCCCTCCTGACACAGGAGCTGCCCACCCAGGGGTACCCATCTCCAGAGGTGGGATCAGAGCAGCAGCCCCCGCACAGGACGGGACACGCGCCCACCCCACCCCTGCAGAGCCGTCCCCTTGTCCCCATGGCCAGCAGCGACACCGCAGCGGCGACCTGACAGAGGCAGCAGGTGTGGCCAACCTCACCCCAGGCCTGGAACCCGTGCTCCAGGGAGGGAAGGCTGTTCCCACGGCTGGCTCCCGGGGGATATGCCCACCCCAAAGGCTTGAAGGGACACGGCAGCTCCCCCGTTTGCAGGAGCCGGCAGAAACCCCGCTCGCAGACCCCAGCAGCCAAGGAACAGCCCGGCAGGAGCAGCCCAGCACTGACCCCAGACCCTTCCACGACTCCAGGGCTGCGGGATCAGCTCTCCTCCCGAGCAGCGCCCTGCTGGAGGGGTTTGGCTCGGCCAGGCTCCCTGTGGCAGCCGGGCACAGGTCAGCTCCAGGGCTGCCTGGCGTCTCCCCAAGATCCGGGCTGCAAAGAGCCACTGCCGTTACAGGAGAAGTGAAACCACGAGAGAAAGCCACCGGGGCAGCGTTGGGAAAACTGGGAAAATTCCCCGCAAGGGGAGAAACAAGCGGGGCTGCCTCACTGGGGATAAAAAAGACCCTCAAACGATTAGGCACGGGCAGAGAGGAAGCGACAAAGCACACGTGCAGAAGGCAGGCACGGAGCAGGCGTGCTGCCACTCCTCTTTCTCCCCGTGAAGCCGCTCGCAGCCCCAGCGGATCCAGCAGCCTCGCCAGAGCAGCCGGCGGCAGAAAGTTCACCTTTCTCCCAGCACCGCAGTCATCCTCACTCCGCACGCCGGGCTGCGGGCAGGTGCTGCCATACTCACCGTTGGGTCCGGGGCTCTCCTGGTGCTCTCCCGCTGGCAGCGAAACTTTCCCTCTGCCACCAGAGCCGGGGCCATTCGCTCCTTTTCCTGCCCGCCCGGAGGTGGGGATGGGTGTGCGGAGAGCGGAGGTGGGGCTTCGCCTGCACTTTTAAAAGCCGGAGCACAACTTTTGCAATCCCTTTCAATAGGGGTTATTTTGTGTCTGTGTTTTCTTTTTCCTGAAGCTGCAATCCCAGAAGGACGGAGTGTGCGGTTTGCTGAGCCCGGGCTTTGTGAGCGGCTTACCCAGTCCCAGTCCAAACTGGGCTTGGCTTTCCCTCCATCCCCCGGCTCCAGTCCCCTCTCCCCTGCCTGCAAGTTTCCTTGGGTTCATTTTCTTGTTCGATTTCTTGATCTGCAGGGGTTTTTTTTCTGTAAATTTTGAAGCCGTGGTGTAATCCTGGGATTTGGGAAAGAGAAACTTTGTTTATCTAACCCTGGACTATTTATTTTCAAGGTCTCCCCAGTTCTCTGAACACTGAGGCTTTTCCAGACGGGAACTGGAGAAGTTAACAAACAGGCAGCCCCATCTAAGCCTGCCCTCTGGCAGTGGGAGCCATTCCCTGGCTCCTGTCCCTCCATCCCTTGTCCCCAGTCCCTCTCCAGCTCTCCTGGAGCCCCTTCAGGCCCTGCAGGGGCTCTGAGCTCTCCCTGGAGCCTTCTCCTCTCCAGGTGAGCACCCCCAGCTCTGCCAGCAGACAGGTGCACAAACACAGGCGAGCTTTGCCAGGGCAAATTCACACTTGGATTTCACAGAGTTGCAGCTTGGAGAGCAGGACAGCTGCAGAGTCCTGACAGGGGGAATGTCAGGCATGGAGGGAGAGCCCTTTGGTGAGTTCCCTGCTCTCTCTTCATCCCAGAAGGCACAAGAAGCTCCTGGATATCCAGCTCCAAGTGGGATATTTCCCCTCCCAGGGTGGTGGTGCAGCAGGGGCAGAGAAAGGCACAGTGACCTTTCCCTCCTGGCATTTCTGGTGTGGCTCTGAGGGACGGCACAGCCCACAGGACACGCTGGGCAGAGGGACTTGATGTTTCCCAAGGGAGGATCATCTGCTTCCTCTGCCAGCTCATTACACAGAAATTAAACAGCCCCTTTATTAGCCCTGGCAGCACAGAAGCGTTTGGCTGAGCAGGAGACAGCCACAGCAGTGTGTCCCAAAGCACTCTGCACCAAGTGACCCCGAGCTGTGCTCCCGAGCAGGGCTGCCACTGCAGGAGAGAAACTTCACCAGCTCCACGGGTCCTGCAGGGTGCCAGGAAGGCATTATTGGATGGAAACAAATATTCTTAATATCTTACAGCTGCAGAGCTCCTTCCTTCCCGGGGGACGTGCACAGAGCATCCCCCAGGAGCCCCGGAACGGGCTCGGTTTGGGGCTGGGAGGGCAGAGCTCCTCTGTAACCCAGGGGAAGAGGAGAGTGTAGGGGAGCATGGGGCAGACACCCCAAAGAGCCCCGACACGGCAGGGAAAGGGGGATACCCAGGACTGGAGAGGCAGGAGGCTCACGCTGCGACATTCCATGGAAGAAGAGCACCATCTAATGACTCTTCCTCAGCTCTCGTCCCGAGCTGCTCGCAGTTCCGCTGCTGCTCCATCCCACGGCCAGGCGGTGCCCAGAGCTCCTCGTCCCGCTGCTCCACGGCCCAGCTCTGGGACATCCCCGTGGGATGCTCCCAAAGGATGCTCATGCAGCCAGGGCCAGGCTGGACAGGGCTGGGAGCCGCCTGGGACGCTGGAAGTGTCCCTGCCCGGACAGGGAGGCGAAGTGTAAAACCCCTCAGCCCAGCCCAACCCTAAAAAGCCCCGGGGTGTTCAGAGGAGGGCGGTGTTTGTCCTGGTGCCCCCGGAGCTGTGTCCTGCCTGCTGCTGCCGCTTTCTGGCCAAGAGATTTCCCGCTGCTCCCGCAGCTTTTAGCTTATGCCGGGCTTTGGCCTCCAAATACTGGGATGGGCAGACCCCGAGCGCCTCCCCAGAAGGGTAATTCCTACTAAAAGCGAGCACTAAAGCCTCAGTGGGCACACAAAGTGCTGGGTCAGGGGAGGGGGGCTGAGTCCTCTGGAGCTTGTGCAGGAAGGAGTATTCCTTGGAACACTCGGGAGCAGGTCACAGGAAATGACAGCAGCACCTGCTTGGGCAAAGAGGTTGCAAAATCTCCCATCTGAGATGAGAGATGTGCACAGATGGACAAAGCCAGGCTTCCAGCCGGGAAAATTAGGAATCCCATAACTGCCCGTGTTCTGCTGCTTATTGCAGCTCTGCTCTTGGCTCGAGACTTCAGCTGGGATTGGAAAGGAGCAGCTCAGTGTCCTGTGTGGGAAATGGGACGTGTGGCCACTTCTGTGTGTGGGGCTAGGAAAAACCAGCTGCATCAGGGCTGGGACTTCACATCTGGGCTCTGCTGATGCCTCACAGAGGGCCAGCCGAAAGCTGGGATGCAAATGTTTGGAATTCTGCAGAAATTGTTTACAGAGCTGGGATTTAAACTGGGGGCTGGTGGTAATCAGCTGCCTTGCCTCTATGAATTTTGGGGCTGCCTTCTGAATCCCCGCTTGGATCCTGCCTTTTAATGTCCGTAGTTGTAATGCCTGTAGAGGACAACGGGAAAGGGTCATCTGCTTTTGGGATTTCAGTCAGAACCAAAGTGAATAATTTGTCCTCTCTGAGCAAATGTTCCTGTTTAATAAAAAATCCCAAACCACCACCAAAGGAAATAAGACCAGGATGCGTCAGATTCTGGGAAACAGGAATTGGGAAATCACAGGATTTCTGCAGCAAGAAGAGACTTTTCTATTATTTTCTTAACAGGAAAAAAAAAAAAGGAGGGGGGGAAAGAGGTTCCTGGGGTTTGGTGGTGGTTTTTTTTGTTTTTTTTTTTTTTTTTTTTTTTTTTTTTGTTTTTTTTTTTTTTTTTTTTTTTTTTTGGTTTTTTTTTGTTTTTTTTTTTTGTTTTTTGAGATTTATGACGGTTGAAATCTTTTTTAATGCAAAAGTGGCTGCCTCATTCCGGGAAGTGTTCCAGGCCGGGTTGGAGCAGCCTGGGCAGGGGAAGGTGTCCCTGCCCGTTCCTTTCCAGCTTGGAACCCCAGATGGCAGCACGACCCTGGGAATTGCTGCCTCGCTGCTCCTACGGGAGAGCAACGCCATCCGAAGGTCTTGCCTTAAAAACCGCGGAGAAACCGAGCGGGAAAGTGAATTTAAATTATTTGTAGACAAATAGGGCAAAACAAAAGGCCCTGCATTTGGATGCCTAAAGGCATTTAAGCACTTTTTAGTATTAAATGTGCTATTAGTTCAAGGAGCTTCTGTTGCTTCTGTTTAAAGGAAAAGATGTTTTAAAATTCTGAAGAAAAGATTTTTTGTTACCCCTTTTGCACAGCATCACTTCCAGCTCTGAGCTGCGGCCATGAAACGCTGCCTACAAAGAGTTAGTGGACATAAAATAGTAATAATATAACTATAAATATAAACATAACCCTAAATAGAGATATACAATAAATAATATAATCATTTTAATAACTTAGGTGTCGAATTGTCTCAATGTTTTGCTGAGAAGCTGCAGTGGGATCTGTTACACTAATGCTGTGCCAGATTAAGTGAGTGTATTTAAAGAAGAATGAAGAAGTTCCAAGCTCATATTTATCTGCTTACACGGATAAAATACTTGTCAACTCAGCGACACACAGGTGCTTTATCTGTCATCCATCAGTTTAAACCCCCCCAAACTTGTCAGCTCACATCTATGTGGCAATTTTTTCCCCGTAATGTTACAGAAAATGCAGTTAACTTTTTACAAAACTCTTCAAATACCCTCAGTAATAAAAGTGCTTTGAGGGTTATTAATGTGATTGAAAAATTACAAGTTAGACTGGAAAACAGCTTTTTGTTGGAACAATATGCGGGAAAGTCTTTGTTCTCGAGATATTAAAATGCAAATGTTAAAAGCAAGAGGGTACTGGTGTCATAAAAAGAAAATCATTATCTCAGAGGTGATTATTGCTTTGCCGTTGTGAGAAATTTCCAAGTACTTCACATGCTTCTCCTTAGTGAGGGAAAATGACCTGTGTATAATTCCAATCACAAAAAGAGCTTTGAAAAACCCTTTATTTAAGCCATCAGAAAATTAATTCTGCCCCATCTTAAAACCAAACAGTTCTCCTTCAACCCGGGGAGTGCATTTTACACCAGACTGTAAAACTCTGAGGATACAGCCTGAAAGCTGGGCGGGACCAAGGCAGCACATTCATCCTGCTTTTCTCCTGCTCTGAAGATCAGGTTTGTGAGCCCAGAAATGCTCTTTGCTCACTGGATTACCCTGTAGAACTCTTCATGGGGAAAAATAAACCCGGGGTGGGGAGAAGGCTTAGTGCTGCCACTGCTGGAAATTCCCAATTCCCAGGGATTTGTCCCTGGAGGTGCCCCAGGAAGGCCTGGATGTCGCACTCAGTGCTCTGGGCTGGGGCACAGCTTGGCCTCAGGGGTCTTTTCCAGCCTCAGGGGTTCTGGGATTCCAGGATTCCATTCCCATGGCTGGGGTTTTGCTTGCAGGGTCACAAATTTGGGTGCCTCTCAATCAAAACCCTGTTGTGCCAGGGAGCAGATCATGGGTGGGAGTTTGAGTTTGTCCTCCCAAGGGGCTTCGGATTGAGGTATTTGAGTGTTGCAGCTTCCAGGGAAAACACCTCAGGGGAGAAATGTGACCTCCCGGAGGAGCCGAAGTGCTGATTCACAGCCACCTTCTGCAGGTGGCCTGGTGAGAGCTGGAGATGCTGAGATCCTCAAAAAACCAACTCCCTTCCCTTCCCTTCCCTTCCCTTCCCTTCCCTTCCCTTCCCTTCCCTTCCCTTCCCTTCCCTTCCCAGGGCACATCCCAGGCCTCGCTCAGTGCCCTCTGCACAGCCCTGCTGCTTGTGCCATGCCTCTTTTGCCTTTCTCCTCCTCCCAGTCTGCGAGTCCTCATCCCAGAGAATCCTCATCCCATGTGTGCTGCAGTCAGGCCTGGCAATGAATTAGTAGGATCCAGGACTCTCCTGTTCACTAGAACATCATTTATGTTTTTTTTTTTATATATATATGTATATGAGAAAGGTACTGTGCAAGCCTCAAGAGAAGTCCTGCCCTTTTCCTGATATCCTGCTGCTGGCTTTCATCCCTTAAAAAATTTATTTTGTGCTATTCAGGCAATATGAAAAACGTGTAACACTGGTAATTTCACCCCACAGTTTTTAAAATTACTTCACATAGGTTTTACAACGATGACTTAATCATTTCAGGGATGTTTCTTAAAAGTTTCCTAATCTTCCTCAAGGGAGGGAGGAAGATCTCATCTTAATCCTTGTATTCTGTGAATAACATTTGTGTTGCAAAGGCACTGCACAAAAATCAGAGTGTCAGAAGCCACACTGGAAACGTTCTTTTTATCCACTGAGCAATTTTTTCCTGTGTTTATTTGCTGGTCTGTATAGCAAATGTCTTTTTCCCTCTGACCTTTCCCTGCTCCTCTAAATAAACCCCCGGATAACTTTTGCTGCCCTGTCCAGCTGTACGTGCTCTGTAAGGAAACAATCCAGATTAAGAAAAGTTTAATTCTGGCTCACTGGCAGCAAACTAAGTTGAAAAGAGTTCAAAACTCCTACTGAACTTCGGGAAATTACTTTTGCATAGCCCCTGCCTCTATTTGAATAATTCAGGAACAGATAAACCAGGACAACCAGCACTAACAATGAGGTAAATAAAGGTTTGCCAGGACTTTCCAGGAAAGTGGAGGGAATTTAAAATGAATGGTGGAATGTTTTAAAAGAAACACACACGGGGGCTCAGATGGATTTTAACTCTTCGCTGAAGAGTTGCTCTCTGCCAGAGGATGTTTATGGGCTTTCCCTTTTCTCCCCAGACCTCTCCCCAAGTCTGGAATGCCTCTGGGGGCAGGAGAAGGCAAAGGGGAGCTCCAGCTGTGTGCCAGAGGCAGCTCAGGGCCTCTAATCTTCCAGTCTGTACACACGAGATTAAAGAGACGCCCCGAGTTTTGATTAAGAACGCGAAGTTAAGAGATTAAATACCAGGAAGCCAAATTAAAGAGCTTTAAGTCAATCTCTGAACTCATCAAAGTTCCCAATTTTTAAGCTGTCATTACAACACAGGATTAGTGCAAAGCTTCCCTACCCTGATTTGATGTCCTTCCCTCAGCAATGTGATTTATTCCCCGCTGCAGCTCTGTGCTCCCATAAACCCAGCTATTGTCTTGTCTGCAGAGCTCATCCCACCTGGATCCCCCGGGGGCTTTCCTGGGATTCCAGCCTGCCCCAGTTAGCCTGGGGCCCAGGTGAGCCCTAAAACCCCAATCCCAGGATGCAACAATCCTCCTTTGTGCTGCCCTGCTTGGTGCACTGTGCCCGAGCCTAGCAGAGCTTAGAACATGCTCTAGGGCACCCACATGGTGGGCCAAAGGAATGAATGCATCCAAGGAATGAATGCATCCCAAAAAATAAACACATGCCAAGGAGTGAACGCATCCAAGGAGTGAATGCATCCCAAAAAATAAACACATCCCAAGGAATGAATACATGCCAAGGAGTGAATGCATCCCAAAAAATAAACACATCCCAAGGAATGAATGCATCCAAGGAATGAATGCATCCCAAGGAATGACTACATCCAAGGAGTGAATGCATCCCAAAAAATAAACACATCCCAAGGAATGAACACATCCAAAAAATAAACACATCCCAAGGAGTGAATGCATCCCAAAAAATAAACACATCCCAAAAAATAAACACATCCCAAGGAATGAATACATCCAGGGAGTGAATGCATCCAAGAAATGAATGCATCCCAAAAAATAAACACATCCTAAGGAATGAATGCATCCAAGGAGTGAATGCATCACAAAAAATAAACACATCCCAAGGAATGAACACATCCAAGGAATGAACGCATCCCAAAAAATAAACACATCACAAGGAATGAATGCATCCAAGGAATGAATACATCCCAAGGAATGAATACATCCCAAAAAATAAACACATCCCAAGGAATGAATGCATCCAGGAAGTGAATGCATCCAAGAAATTAATGCATCCCAAAAAATAAACACATCCCAAGGAATGAATGCATCCCAAAAAATAAACACATGCCAAGGAATGAACACATCCCAAAAAATAAACACATCCCAAGGAATGAATGCATCCAAGGAATGAATACATCCCAAGGAATAAACACATCCCAGAAAATAAACACATCCCAAGGAATAAGCACATCCCAAGGAATGAATGCATCCCAAGGAATAAACACATCCCAAGGAATAAACACATCCCAGAAAATAAACACATCCCAGAAAATGAACACATCCCAAGGAATGAATGTATCCCAAGGAATAAACACATCCCAAGGAATAAACACATCCCAAGGAGTGACTAAGTAAATACATCCTCCTTCCTTCCCACCTCTGGCCCGACTGATCCCAAAGACCTGGGGAAAAGGAGACACCGGAGTGGGATGAGTCCACTGTGGTTATTCACCTCCAGGTACCGAAAATGAGCCCTGCAGGTCCAGAACTGACGTTCACACCTTTCTGGAGCCAGCTCTATCCAGGGCTCTATCCAGGGATGAGCCGCTGCGAAGAGCTGCTCTGAAAACACATCCTGCAAGCTGCCACAATTGTTATTTAAAGCTCCTGCTCTAATGCATTACAGCACATGTTCCCCTGCTTTTCAGGATAATAAATCGTGTCCTTCCCACTTTTTTATTTATGGAATTGGGATGTCTCAGCTGCATTAAGATTGTGCTTTCCAGGGCTTTTCCCACAAAAGATAACTTAATAACGTTGCTAAATGCTGTGCTAATTGAAGCTTTCACTTGAAGTTACTCTCCCTTGTAAGACACTGTGCCAAGTGAGCCATTTCCAAATTTGCATCTCAAGCCTTAGAACTTTTTGTAAGAGTTAAGCACACAATTCCAAGCTTTTTGAACCCGCTTTTTAACTGTCCCACATACCTGTGCAGAATGTCTTATCCAGAACATCAAATTTAAATGTTAAATTATGGGGAGTTCTTTTTATTTTCAAAGGAAAATTAAAATTTTTGTTCTTTATTGAATGTTATTATCATCCTTTCCAAGTGCAGTTACTCTTAGAGGTCATTTAGTGCAGTTATTATTAACAGTTATTTAGTGTGGTCATTATTAATAGTGCTTAGTGTAGCTATTACCAGTGTATTTTTACTCTTGAAAGCCATATTGGAGTGAAGTTTTTCATCCTCTGGAATTACTGGAATGCTTTCTCAGCAGCTCCAGCCCTGAGCTGGTTCTCCCCAGTGCAGTAGGGCCCTGAGTCCCATTAATCCTTTCCCCAAACCCACCCCATATCTGCATTTTGAGCACAGCTCCCACCAGGCTGCTCTCGCTCTCTACTTCATTATTACAGGTCCATTACCAGAGCCAGAGACCAAAAAATACCAGCATGAATTGAGAGCCCTGCTTACTGAACATTGCTTTTCCTGGGCAAACTGCGGCCCAGCTTCGCTTGCAGGAGCAAAGCGTAAAGAATATTTTCTTTTTTTGGAAGAAAAAAGGAAAACAGGTGGATTTCCCAGAGCAGCTGGGGCTGCCCCTGGATCCCTGAAGTGCCCAGGGCCAGGTTGGACAGGGCTGGAGCAGCCTGGCACAGTGGAGGTGTCCCTGCCATGGCAGGGGTGGCCCTGGGTGATCCCTTCCAGGATCCCTTCCAAGCCGAACCATTCCATGATTCTCTGATGATGACAAATTCATTTTGTCTTCTGTTCAAACTACAGCTACAGCAACTCTGTGTGGTGCCACCAACAAAAGGGGATTGATGCAGCAAGTGTCCCTGTGCCCAGTCCTGCTGCTATTTGTGCTTTCCTGCCTGGAGCATAAATTCCACAGGTTGTGGTTTTGAGTCACTGGTTGCATTTGTGGCTGCATTAAAAGGCTGCTCATGTTTTCCCAGTTAAACTAAATTACTATTATTTCCTTCTCCTGCTCCCTCCCCCATCCAACTGTTGTTGTTTAATTAAGGATAGCGTGCTGCTCTTCAGTGGGTGTTTGTTTATAGCCTGATAAATGTCAGGAATATGCTCTGGTGGGAAGTCTTTTAGCTGGGAATATTCATGTCCTTTTACCCACTACTGCATCTGTAAAAAAGAAAAATTGTCTTAAAATCTCCTTTTCTGATGATTTCAATATATTTTAATTATTAATTTAGAGGGAAAGTGCAGTTCACATTGTGCTTTTTTTTTTTTTTTTTGGTGTGGTTTTGTTTTTTGTTTGGTTTTTTTTTTTTTTTTTTTTTTTTTTTTTTTTTTTTTTTTCCTAATTCTTGTTTGTTTGTTATGGTTACTTGCTGGCAATCTGCATGTTTTGAACCTGGAGAGGAAAAGTGCACTTGTGATTTACAACAGCAGAGAATCTGTACAAGCTGTTGCCTGTGGACACGTTTATTTTTGTTGGTTGTGAAGAGCACCTTTTTCAAAGCCAGCTCAAGCAGGAGCCTCTCCCCAGGACCTCTGGGCTGTCCTGGAGCCTTCAGCAGGCAGAGTCTGGGCTCCAGTCAGAGCCAGGAACATCCAGCTTTTCCCCTGCATGGTAAAATCTGGGTTTTTTGTTTGTTTGTTTGTTTGTTTGTTTGCATGGGGCTTTGTGGTTGAACACAGGCATTTTACATCAGCTTCGCCGTGGAAGATTTTACGTCGCTTTGCCCTTTCCTACGTATGGAGCAAAAGATTTCATGGCCCTTTACAAAAGTCAGCGCAGCTGCCATGCTTCAATCACTTTGAAAACAAATTAAAAACTAATTGGGAAGGTGTCTAAATGCCTTTACTTTTTCTATTTCCCTTCATCACTTTTACCACAGTTAGAGAGAAGTTTATTTGAGCCCTCGGTGTGTTTTTGGTGGTTGGGCTCTCGCGGGGAGTGTCCCAACAAAGGGATTCAGAAAGGTGGGGAGTGTTCCCTGGATAATGCTGACTTTGCAGAGCTCCAGCCACCGAGCAATGCCTTTAAGTCTGCCTTTCCCAGCATCTTTGTGCCCCGAGGTGACAGCCACCTGGTGCTGGAGTGTGCTCTCAGGTGCTGCTCAGCTCCAGCCAGGTCTGTGGGATACAAAGCCCACAGGCTGTCACACACATCCGGGGGGTGCTGGTCATGATTTTGTCCTTATTATTTAGGGAGTTAAATAAGGAGAAGACAAACGAGTTCAGAAATTCCTCAGAGCCTTTGCCATTCCCGAGTTTGGTTCTTGGCTCTGCCACTGATGCCTGGGATGACCTTGGCGGGGTGCTGAACACCTCTGGAATGGTCACTGTGCAATCCACACCCTGTGGAAATCCCTGGGAATGGGTTTCCCCTCTGCTTTCGCTTGCCCTTTGTGTCTGGAGGGGATGGGAAGTGTCAGCTGCTCGCTTGGCTCTGTGTTCACTCCTGAGCAGGGCTCGGCTTAACGGGACCTGACCTGAGCTCAGCCTGGGCAGGCCTTCCCTGCCACCGAGGCTGCAGGAGGAGCAGCTCAGCTGAAATGCTGGAATAAGTGATGGCTGCTTGAGAAGCTGATGTGAGAGACAAGCACGTTTTCATTCTCTCTGAGGATCCTGGGGGTTTTTAATGCACAGCTCTCTTAATGCAAAGCTGTAAATTCATGCTTCTCTCAGAGGTGGAGCAGCCTGCAGGTTCAAAGTGCTGAATCTCTACGAGGCTGTTATCAATCACAGTCTTTCTGGTTTAGCCAGACTAAGGCAGAAAACCTGGGGAGAAGCTTTCTGCCATGAAATTCACAGAGCAGCTTTTCAGCCCCGGAGTGTTGGTGGGAAGTCACACTCCTGTCAATAATTACTGCCTCTGGGACTTTATCTAAGCGTACAAATCCGGGACCATCCTGCTCTTTCAGGGCTTTCTTGGGCCACTGGTTGAGTTGCAAAACCAAATGTGGTTCCATCTGTTTATATTGTTTGGGAAAATCTCCTCTGGCACTTGCCCTGTTGCTCCTGCAGCACAGCACTGCGGATCTGGGTATTTCCTCAGCTGCCCTGCAGGGAAGGGCTCAGGTTTGGTGCTGGAGTTAGAGATGGAATGGCATGGGCAGGGTTGGAGTAAAAGAGAACAGCTTTTGGTTTGTAACCCCCAAATTTTGGCTTGCAGCAGTTTAGGGGCCGTGAAGCTGGGATATGCTCAGCAACCAAAATTAATGCTGTAATGACTTCTTTGGAAAGCAGAGAGAGTTGTGTCCATACATTGCAGACTGAGGAGAATTTGTCTCCCTCTATTCCTAGGGTCTTGCCTTAGTTTATGGGATTAGATTTCTGACCAAGCACCCTATTTCTTCCCTTCATCTGCTATTGACCTGAGCAACAGCAACAAAAAATAGTTACAATTTCTTTGTTACCTTAATATGCTAAGAAAAACCCTTACAGGGATATCTACATCTCTGTTTTTGTGTGGGGGAACCTCTCAGGACTCCTTCGAGTTCAATTTCCTGGCTTCCCTATGTAGGACATTGGAATATATCTAAAAAGAGCACAAGAGGTCCTGTATGTATATATATATATATATATATATATATATATAATGTATATATATATATATATATATATATATATATATATATATATATAATTATTGTGCTATTTCCAATAGCTCTGGAAGGTCAGATTTGAAGGGGAAATCCCCTTTACAACCCTTAACTCCCTAGGTGCTGCTGGATTTCCTAAACAAACACAGAAATGCAGCCACTTATTAAAGCAAACCCCAATACTACCTGAATTGAATAAACATTGATCATCTATTAATATTAAGACTGGTATGTCTTGCTGCTGCTTTGGCTCTGGATCAGCATCATCATTTATTAACATTTTGAAACAGCTCTGCAGAATGGGTGATGCTCAAACTTGTACCTGAAAAAATCTCCCCAAATCTCTCTGCAGAGAATTTGGGAGGTGAGGAAAGCAGAAAAAAATCAGCCAAGATGGATGCAGGAAGTTCAGCCCCTCATTTTACCCATGTATGCATTTTGCATAAATCAAGGGCCACGGTTTAAATCTGTCTTACATCATCAAACAGCTCTTTTCAAAATGTCAGCAATTCACTGCCCGAATAGCCTGCCAAATAATATTTAATCAATTGCAAATGGGATGCAGATTCTCCTGGAAACTTCGGGGAGTTGTTCACCTCAGCTAAATGCAGGTAACACTCTAAGTCACTTCCTGCACTTGCCTTGGCTGAATTAGGTGGACAAAACTGTGACTGGAACAATTGCAGGAACGTGGCTTAGACTGAGAGGTCCTGGTTGATTCTATTAGCAGACCTGTGCCAATAGTTCTTTGCTGTGTACAACCAGCTCCCTGCAGGTCTCTGCCACTGCTTTAGGGACTCTTTCTTGCAGTCCCTCTCAGCACTGAGCACATTTTTGCTCTGCTGTCAGCTCTGCATCTCCACAGGCTCCCCCAGAACGGCTCAGTGTGCTCCATCCACATCCCCCATGCTGGAACAATTTCGGTGTCACTCATCAGTGTTGCCCTGATTTTTGAAAGTGTTAAGTTTTTCTTCCAGATGTCACTATTGGACACGAAGTGAGTACACAGATGCTTGGTAAGTTCAAAAGAGAAAAAAGAGAAAGTTTTATTCGAACATCTGGTATTTATAGAATTCCAGAGGTGGCCGTGGATTGGAGGATGGAATTGCCACCTCTCCAACCACACTGGTCAAACCAACAGTCCATCAATTCTCTCGTCCCACAAAGAAGAATGCAAAACAATCATTATTTACATGAACCTTGCGTGAGAACTCCGGTAGAAATATGTAAACAGATCAGAAGGCTGAAGAAGTTTTATGAGAACTTTAAAACTTTCAAAAGAACTATAAAAGAAAACACTTTTAAAAATCAGAGCAACACATCAGACTTAACCGGTCACCTGCCTGAAATCCACATTGAAATGCTGTGGATGAATTTCAGGTAATTGAAGTTGCTCAAGGAAGACATTGGCACCAAGGTGAGTCAGAAGCAGAAACAACCAGGGTCAGCTGGTGCCTCTGCATAATGCACACGGCTTAAAAATACCGGATCAATTGAAGACAGGAGTGAGGGTGAGGAGCAGATGAGGAATTGCCTCCAGTTCTGGTGCTCACGTGTCCTCCAGTGGCATTGGCATCCCCATCCGGTGTCCTGCTGGACACTGGGTCCTTGTCCAAGGAAAAGCTGGGAGCAAAAGTCCCTCCAGCCTCACTCTCCCGGCTCTGGGGCAGGGAAACCCCCAGACTGCTGCTGGAATATCTGCTTTCATTGTGCTGCAGAGAGCTTTCACAGCTCGCTTTGCCAGCTTCCAATTGCTTCAGACATCCTGGATGTGAGGCAGCTCTGCGGTGACAACCCGCAGAGAATTGAAGGCCAAATAAATAATTAATGCAGCCCTCCTGTTGAACGCCTTTTCCTTAGCACTGGGTCTCATTCAAATCAACAGAAGGAGCACAGAACAAAAGGCCGTGTATTTACTGAGTTTGGCCTGTAGATAATGAGGTGGCAAATAGGTCACGCTGCTTAGGAATTTATTTAAAGCACTTTTATTTTGACAATGCCAGCTGTCACCAAGTGCTGATGACAGGGATGGTCTCACAGTTAATTTTTCTTCCTACCTGAGCAAGCCTTAACCCTTGAAATACCAGCACTGAGCGCACAGTGCAGCTCTGGGCGGGGCCTGGAGCTGTGGGCACTTTTCATGGTAAGAGCAGAAACTAGAAAAGGGAATTAGCCATCCATAGCTGGGCAAGTTTGCTGTCTTTAACTCTATAGTCAGATAAACTTTATATTTGGCTTTATACCACTGAAAGGGCCTGCTGAAAGGATTGCAGCTCTTGAGCTCCAGGTATGCACTGAAGTGAGGAGATAACTTTGGTGTCTAGAGGAGAGCAAAGATCCCCTTGCAGGGCTCAGTTTCTGGCTGGGATGGCATTTCTGTCTGGAGAAAGGGAGGTGATATTTTGGGAAAAGTGAGGACAGTGACAGCATGCTGGAAAATACTTCCTCCAGCCTCAGAGCATCCCCTTGGGACGCTCAGAGTGATTTAATCAGCAGGGAAAGATTATTTAATCAACCATGAACCTGGGGTCGATTTTTTTCAAGAGCAGTAATTTTCTGCTCATTCTGAGAGGGAAGCAGGAAGCAAGCGTGGGGGGGATCATCCCCGGCAGGGTTTGCGGGATGCAGCTGCGGGGCCCTGTGCCCCGGAGCAGAGCCCGGCTGTGCCTCTGAGCCTCTGCTCGTCTCCAGGCAGTCTGACTGAGCGGAACGGGCAATCCCCGCTGGACAGCAAAATGCTGCATTAGCGCTTAGGAGCCCCGGTGATTAGAGAGATCAGCTGCTAAACACTCCGCTGCTTCGGGGGCCAAGCCTCCCTTTGCCTTTGGAGCTGGCAGCCCGTTACAGATGACTGCTCTGGCAATTAGGAGAGCTCGAGCTGATGCTGACCTGCACAAGGGCTGGTGCCTTGGGAGAACCTCGGCAGCAGCGTTTCTGCCTGCTCCCTTGTGAGGCAGCCCGCTTCTCTCTCTCTGGACGTTTAAGGTGTTGCCTTCCCAGAAGATGCTGCTTTATGGGAAGGAAAAAGACCAGGGACACTTCCAGGGACCCTGTGCCAGGGCCTCCCCACCCTCGCAGGGAGGAATTCCTTCCCAATATCCCATCGAACCCTGCCCTCTGGCAGTGGGAAGTTCATTCCCCCTTGTCCTGTCAGCCCAGCGAGGACACTGCCTTTCCTAATCTCTAAGCAGCTTCTCGTGCAGGGGAAAAGGCAGGGAAATGGCACTTGCTGGGATACAGGGAGAAAGAAGGTCACTGCAGTCAAATCTGCTCCTACACCCACAGGTACAACTCTAAAATGTAACCAAACAAATGCTGTCTCTTACTTTCGGGCAAACACGAGCAGATTTTTTAAAAATTGAATTTGGAATTCTTTAATCTCAAGGCCTAAGCCACAGGAATAATTAAAAAAAAAAAAAGGCTTGATCATAAATCTTTTATCACTTTTAACCAAGTAATTTTAAAATACCTTAGCTGAGGGCCATGGATGGCACAGCAGTAGAGCTACACTCACTGGAAAATAATAACCTGCTTTTCACTCATTATTTCAATAATAACCTGCTTTTCACTCATTATTTCAATAATAACCTGTTTTCAATCACTATTCTATTTCAATAATAACCTGCTTTTCTACCAGTACAGTGGTGCTGGGGGTCTGCAAGGTCTGGTTGCGAGGTGATGATGACACAAATAAATGTAGGATCCTCTGTGAACTCTCACAGCCAGGGGCTGCCTGCCCCAATTCCTGCTCTGCAGCAGGCTGAGCTGCCCAAAGGAGGCACTGAGGCTCCAGCCTCCCACTGGAGGCACCTGAAAAAGACCCTGCTCTCTCCTGCCCCACTGCCCCAAACCTGGAGGGCAGGCACCGTCCAGATGAAGTGCTGGAAAACAGCAATAATAATTCCTGTTCTCAGAGGAAGGAAAAGGAAAATCCAGGGAATTTTGCGTTGCCTGACAAGCACTTCCATGAAGTAAGTATTTTTTGAGTAAGTGGGAGGAAATGAGCAGGAACTAATATGATTCTGTCAAAGCTAGGCTTTGTTAATCTGATGAATTTCCTTCTTTAAGAACTCGACCCTCCATGGATGAGGGAAGGGGTCCTTAATAAGCCTTTGATGTCCATAAACCCAGGCTGAAACTCTCCCTGCCTGCACCACAGAGGGGTCAGCCAATCCAAGCCAGACCATCTGTTATCTTGGTGGTCATTGTTATAACACTTATAAACTGAGCATTCTCAGCCCTCATTTCTCAGAGATTTCAATTTCCAAATCAAGAGCAGTTCTACTGGCATCAGGATCTGCGGGAAACGGCAGTGTGATTGTGTCAGTGTTGCTCACCGGTCACTCCTTGTGAGATTTTGATTTTTCTTTTTAAATACAAGCACCTGCTGATGGTATCACTCGGTGCTATGGTATTACCAAATAATCATGTTTTAAAAGAATTGGAGAAGGGAAAAGATGGTGGAAAGCAAGTTGCTCACAGAAAAGAGACTGCAGAGTGTTCCTTACAGTATCAGACGAAATAGAAGGGCCTTGTTGTTGGATACCCTTGTACTTTATCCATTTCTGTACCCACAGTTTATGGGTTAATGCTGTGGATTTTCACTTTGGTGTCTGGGGCCTGGTTCCTAAACAACCGTGCTCAGCAGAGCTGCAATCTTTGCTTCAGAAGGGAAAAGAAAAGTTTCACTCCCAGATTCTTGGAAAAAAGAACCCTGTCAGTTGTTTATTTATTTATTTAGAAAGCACATACAGCGATGCACGGGGAGGGGACAGAGATGCAGATCAGGTGAGCAGAGAAATCCAGCCCAGAGGAAGAGCCAGACACCTGCCGGGGGATCAGTAGTACATCAGTCTAGGCGAGCATTTCAGCTGCTGTACCTCTAGATTAAAAAAAGAAACCACAGAGAGCCTCTGAGGAGCGGGAGTTTGTGTCCCCTGGGGCAGGGTGGCTCTGTCCCGCTCACGCCACGGTCTCCTTCCTCAGCGTGCGCCGCTGCTGGCACGTCAGGATGCTCGGGAAGGACGATTTCCCCTTCGTCCTCGGCCTCTTCTTCAGCTTCTTCTGGTGCTTGAGGGAAATTCCCAGCTCCTCCATGATGGCGTTGAAGGAAAGACACTGTGGGCAGAGGGGATGGCATTAAACGCTTGCCGCTGTGGAGAGCCCAGCCGGAGCCAGGCCTGAGCCCTCACCGAGTCCCTCACCGAGCCCTCACCGAGCCCCTCAGGCATGGCCGAGCCGCATCAGCGCCCTCACCGAGCCCCTCACCGAGTCCCCGGGCCCTCACCGAGCCCCTCAGGCACGGCCGAGCCGGGCCTGCGCCCTCACCGAGCCCCTCACCGAGCCCCTCACCGAGCCCCTCACCAAGCCCTCACTGAGCCCCTCACCAAGCCCCTCACCGAGCCCCTCACCGAGCCCCTCACCGAGCCCCTCACCGAGCCCCTCACCGAGCCCTCACTGAGCCCCTCACTGAGCCCCTCACCGAGCCCCTCACCAAGCCCCTTACCGAGCCCCTCACCAAGCCCCTCACCGAGCCCTCACTGAGCCCCTCACTGAGCCCCTCACCAAGCCCTCACCGAGCCCTTCACCGAGCCCTCACCGAGCCCTCACCGAGCCCCTCAGGCATGGCCGAGCCGGGCCTGGGCCCTCACCGAGCCACTCACTGAGCCCCCGGGCCCTCACCGAGCCCCTCAGGCACAGCTGAGCCAGGCCCGGGCCCTCACCGAGCCCCTCAGGCGCGGCCGAGCCGGGCCTGAGCCCTCACCGAGCCCCTCACCGAGCCCGGGCCCTCACCGAGCCCCTCAGCCCGGCTGGAGCCAGGCCCGAGCCCTCACCGAGCCCCTCACCGAGCCCCCGGGCCCGGGCCCTCACTGAGCCCCTCACTGAGCCCCTCAGCCCGGCCGGAGCCGGGCCCGTGCCCTCACCGAGCCCCTCACCGAGCCCCTCACCGAGCCCCTCAGGTGTGGCCGGAGCCAGGCCCGCACCCTCACCGAGCCCCTCACCGAGCCCCCGGGCCCGGGCCCTCACCGAGCCCCTCACCGAGCCCCTCACCGAGCCCCTCAGGCGTGGCCGGAGCCAGGCCCGCACCCTCACCGAGCCCCTCACCGAGCCCCCGGGCCCGGGCCCTCACCGAGCCCCTCACCGAGCCCCTCAGACATAGCCGAGCCAGGCCCAAGCCCTCACCGAGCCCTCACCGAGCCCCTCACCGAGCCCTCACTGAGCCCTCACTGAGCCCCTCACCGAGCCCTCACTGAGCCCTCACTGAGCCCCTCACTGAGCCCCTCACCGAGTCCTCACTGAGCCCCTCACCGAGCCCTCACTGAGCCCCTCACCAAGCCCCTCAGCCTGGCCGGAGCCGGGCCTGGGCCCTCACGGGGCTCAGGGAGCTCCTCGGGGCATCCAGCTGGGAATAAATCCCGGGACAGACAGGTGACTGCACACAGCAGGGGTTTCCCCCAGCTCATCTTCCACTGGCTTTCATTTCACTTTGGCTCAACTAAAGGCTTTTGTGAATGTTTCCGGAATTCCCCACGGGCGCCTTCGCGGTGTTTAGGTGGCTTAGTGTCACAAAACGTACCCTTTCTCAGGTGACCCTGACCTTACAAAAGAGAAGTTTTCCTTTTAAACACATATACTTTAGTCACAAAAACCCATGAGCATGCTGGAGAAAACCAATAAGAGTTTTTTTAAAGATTTCCTTGTGGTTTAGTCATTTTTCCCTCAGGAAATGAACAGACATCTCTCAAATATAGCGCAGGCCTCAATCTTCTTCTTTTCTTTGGAAGGATCTTTTCAAATATTGTGTGGTGAGGAAAGGAGATAATTACCACAAGAATAAGGGAGCTGAATGGCTTGGAAAGAAAGAAGAGATCTTCATTCTTCCCACCATCACAACATGAACAAAGACATTTGGGGCAAGTGGAAACATATTTTAAAATCCACAGCTGGAATAATTACATGTAACACAAAGAAACACAAGTAGCCTTTAAGTGGAAGTATCTGGCTTTGCAAAAAAAACCCCTCCACAACAATTGTTCTGTGCAAATATACATGAACAGATTATTTCTATATAACAGTGAGTGATGGCAGCAGGGGAAAACAAAGCTTCACCAAGCTGAGTGAAGTGTGTGCCGGGTGTGGGTGTGAATTTTGTGTCCTGTGTGTGCCACCTCGTCCTCACGGGCTGGGCTGCACACAGGCTGAGATCCCAGACCCTGCCAGATCCATGGCTCAACACTCTCCTTCTCCGAGGTGCTGCATTTTTGTTCACCTACGATTCGGAGGTCAATTAAACTCCTGTTAATTGGTGCCACTGCCCAGAGTCAATGGGCGCAGGCAGGGCAGGGCAGTGCGTGCCGTTCTGTGGAATGACAGCTGCGGTGGGCAGGCCTCTGCTGCTGCAATTACCATTTAAACACCCTCGCTGTGTGGAGATAAGCCGGGGATCCCGGCGCTCCTTCCCCCCGGAGCAGCAGGAGGAGCAGGTATCCTCGGGACACCCTTTCTGCATCGCTCCCGGCTTTTCTGGAGAGCAGCGCCGCTGATCCCCAAATGAACGAGCCCGAAGGCTCTGAGTGGCTGACCTGGCCCGGATTGCTGCTCTCTGTGGCCTCAGCTTTAACCGGGTTTTTAAAATCTGGGTTACACAGTTAATCCAGAACTCCGTGGTAACTAGAGACAGGACCCTATTAATCCTTTGTAGGATCCTTACTTTTATTTTCTTTCCCTGTGTTTCTCACTAACCTCCTAATGCGTTGTATTTAATCCCAGCCATTACTCTCTGCAGAGTGCAGACAGGGAGGATTTCTGCAGGTGAAAGAGTGCATTTTACTGCCTTGTTAATAAGGCTGGTATTTTAATTTTCCAACAGGGTTCCTATTACTCAGACTGTGCAATAACCACAGCGCCTTTCACATTCATCTCCACAAAACAGCCCCGTGAAGTTCATTTTGCATCTGCAGACACATACACAGAACATATTGCTGGGAGGTTTATAATATCTGATCTGTGGAGTGCCCAGTGGCTCCACTTCCAACTGCTTTGAATTTTAAAATAATTATTATCAGGAAGACTCCAAGGTATTCTTAGGAAAAGTGGTGCAGAGCGAGCACAGCCTCAGCCAGAATGGTGTGGGGTTTATAGGAAAGCCATGGACAAGGAACACACCCCATGGGGAAGCCCAAGACCTCTGAGCCCAAGCCCTCCAAGCAGCACCTGCAAAATGGCATTCAAAAAGGGGATGTTGACATGAAAATTCGATTCAAAAGGGTGATATGCTGTCCTTTTGTCTCATATTCAGGTGGCCAGACTGAAAGGGTTGCTTTAAAACCCCTTTTTTTCCCATGCTGGTCAGTCCACTGCTGAGGTCTGCCCAGGGCAAGAGCAGAGTGAGCACAGATCAATCCCTTTTACAACTTAATAATGAATTTAACATTTTGCTTTCAGCCAGCTTAAGTTTCTCATTCTGGCAGTGTCAAAATGCTGCTGGCCATGGCATGTAAAAGGAAAAGGAAATGTCATCCTTTAAAAACAGACTAGGTTCTGCTCTCCGTGTGATGTGGGACTCTTTCTCTGTGCCCTTCGGTCATTTCAGCAGCTACTAAAGCTTAGTCATGAAGCTCCCAAATCCTTCCTTGCACTCCCATGCAGAGGTCTGTGCTAAGCTTTAGGAGAATTACAGATTCAGAATTAAAAAACAAACAAATAAATAAATAACATAAAGTAGAAACAATGAAAAAGAAAAAAAAAAAAAAGAGTTGTAGTCAGGCTTTATCAATCTGTTGCTTCTGCTGCTGGGCTACCACTGAGGACAAGGCATTTTATTAATATCTTGCAAAACCAACCAAATAACAATAAAGAATCCACTCAAAACCCAGTGTGTTGTTGAAGTGCTGAGAATTATGAAAATCAAAAGATGTGGGGCAGATTTCATTCTGGAAGAACTCCTGAGCAGCTCAGGGACAGAGGAGGAAGTGCAGAAGTCAGGATTTTTTTCCTGCGCCCATAGCTGGGACACTGACCTGTGTCTTGTGCTGAGAGAAAATGGATTTATTTTTGCACAGAAGGAAAAACGTCCGAAATAGTTTCTTTTAGTGAGCAAACTGCTGCTGGGGCACACTGAGGATCTGTGTGAGTATTCTGTCACACAGATGGCATGAAGAGAGGCAAATTCTGATGGCACGAGGAGATCCCCAGATTAACTCCTTTAACCTGCCAGAGTCTATTGAGCAGTGACTGTCAAAACAGTGTGACAGTAACCCAGGGATTAATTTAACTCTTCCCCACTCACAGAAGCTGTTCCTTTGTGCTCTGTGCACAAGAACAATCAGAAAAGCTGCTTGCTGCTCTCCCACGTCACCTGAGCACCAGTGATTGTTTTTGATAACTGTTTTTGTAGCCAGGGATGAGGCTCTGTCAGGAACAGCAGGAGCTGCTCTGGCATTCCCCCAGGGAACGGCTGCCAGCCCGTGGGGCTGTCTGTGGGACAGCTAAACCCAGGGAACGATGGCTGTCCCTGCCAACGGGGCTGTGGGACTGACAGCTGGGAAAATGTTTACCCAGCAAGTGACAGAAACGCTCTGGATCCAGCACGAATCTAAGGAACAATTACAAAACCGGCCCAAGCTGCAACCCAGAGGATTTCTTGCATGGAGCAATGGTGGAGATAAACACATTAGGCATCTTCCTTCTCTTCTGAGAGTTGAGAGGAGCTGAATTTAATTAGTTTTAAGTATCTTCCACTGAGAATCTGCAAATAAAAAGTGTTTTCTTAAATCAGGCATTCAGAGGACCTAATTCAGGTCTTTGCTGGCAAGAAGGAGCATTTTATGGAGAGCCAAAGCTTCCAGGGCCCCATTCCGACAAGTTAAGAGACCATTCTGAGCAAGACAATTTCTTGCAGCATCTGGAGTGCAGCATGAACTCCCAGTCCCGCATGGGCAGGGGAGAGCTGGAGCAGCCGAGCTGCGAGCAGCACGGCTTTGTCACAAAGCACTCCAGCCTGCTGCCGGCAGCATCAGCACTGGGACAGGGCTGAGAGGAGATCGCGGGGCACTGCTTGCTCTGGCTGTCCTCAGGAGCCAGCTACACGGGAGCCATCCAAGGGGGAGCACTTTGGGTGAGAAGGAATCCACTCCATCCAGGCCCCTGACTGCAGCAAGGGGCAGAAATGGCCCCAGGAAAACAGAGCAGTAACTTGTCTGATGAGCAGGAGCTCCACTGGGCAGGAAAACATAAAATAGGGCTGAGGGGAGGGAGATGAGCTGGTGAGACTGATGGGAATCTGAGATACAATGGAATACAGGTAAAAGGGTTTGGGAACACTGGGGTTTGCCACAGTTCATGACATCCCTCGAGCTGGTATTTCTGTGCACTTTGTGCATCTCAAATTGTTGACATATGTTTTTTGGTGGCGAAACCACATCCAGTCCATTGTCCCCTGCCCTGTCAGCCCCTGACTGGCTGAGGGCTGGAGGAAATCCAAGTGTTGTCCTCCCAGGGTGTAAAACACATCCAGTGCCAGCCTCCTACACAAAATATGCCACCAGGGTGCAATATGCAAAGCAATGCCAGGGCTTTGCTGTCTGGGATAAACTGATACCCGACTTTCCCACAAAGGAGTTTCTCTGTTACAAATGAACCTCGTGAATTGCCCAAACAAGACAACGGAGTTGCCCTACTAATGGTCTGTGTGGGCGTTGCCCGAGGGTGCTCCTGTTGAGTATGTCCTTAATGGTTACATGGCATAACATTTAACTGATGGGTCTGATTTTGTGCTATGATAGTTACTTGCCGGCTTTGAGTAATGCATTTTAAATGGCGGAATTAAAATTCATTAAATATTGACACAGGGAATAAGAGATGCCAGCTCAACATCTCCGGCTGCTGGTTCCAGGGGTTCAGGAAGTTAATGGAGCCCTGCAGGGTGTTTGGGAGGTTCTGAATTCAGAGCTGCCTGGCCCACTTGCAGCAGAGACCAAGCTGGATGTTCGTCCCTGCTTTCAGTGACTTTCACTGTTCGGCTCGGGTTGGGGAGGAGATGAAAAGGAGGTAAATATTTTTTCTTACCTGAAGCGGGTGAAATACCCCAGGAAATGACAAGGTGACAATTGTACATGAGAGGCTGCGATAATTCTGAGAGGCTCTGCTGAGCTCCCTGCTGGGGGTGTAATTATTTCCTGTGACACGCATTTAAACTGCCCGATTTTTGGCAATTTACCCTACATCAGTTTATCCCCTGTGTTAACCCTTGGCAGGGCTGAGCCCTGCCTGGGCGTGACGCTCTCCCGGACACACCTTGACTCTCCTGACTACACCGTGTGGATCGAGGGCTGTGCTCGGATCCCTCGCTCCTCCCGGATTAACTTGCCACAGTCTAACTCCGTGGATAAGGTGGTGCCCGAGGTGGAGTTGGACGGGTGGGGTTGTTTACACTGCAGTCCGTAAAAGAAACAAAAGGCCTTGCATGCAAGAGAAGAGAAATGGAGAAAGTAAATAAATGAACGAAGCAAAACTGAAAACAAGCATGAGAATGATTCAAAAGGCATTTAAATCAAAAGAGACTCCACTTATGGGAACAGAAGTGTCACGGACTGTATTCAACAATGCTTTACAATGCTTTAGATTAGCTTAGTGATAACACACCCTGCACAGCGTTTCCCATCTAAGCTGCTTATCTCACCAGGGAAAAGAGAAAACAATCCCAGAGAAACCAGACAGAAACGGTGGAATCGCTGGTGTTGTGCTCTCGGTGAAATTGCTTCTGGAAAACAAGCAGGATGTGCCACATTAACTCACTTGCTGATTCTAGTTATTAGGCAACACCGTGCTGAGCAGCAGCAGTGCAGGTGCGGAAATGGGGGTGTGCACACGTGTGTGCAACCCCGAATTCTGTTATTCACCCCACTCACTGCTTGGTAAATTAACACCCCTGGCCTAAAGCTTTAGGTCTGCTTTAGCCCTGGCTTCAGGGAGGCATTGCCTTGCATAGACTCCTGCAAAGTTTCCAGGGTATTCTGCACCATGTTAGCACTTAAACTAAACATTTTAATTATACTAAATATTTTAATTAGCTGCAACTGTTCTCCAAAACGTATTTAAATAAACGATCTCCCGAGACATGAACAAAACAAAGACACCAATACATTTTTTATGCTTTTTGTGCTAAAATGGGCTAAAGTACTAATTAGAAAGCTGCAATATGTGCAAATACATTAATCCTTTATCTCTGCCTTATCCCAAACCAGGGACCCTTTGACTGGCATGTCCTGGGATTGCTCTGTGAGCTGCATCTGTTTTTTTGCGGACAGTGACACGGCTTTTAATGCAAAGTGCACCTCCCAGAGTGAGCTCAAAATGTTCCCTTCTCCTCCCACGCATCCCTGCTGCCCTCGGGGAGGGTCTTTGTCTCAACAGCCACTCCTGGCATTTATGTCGCCACCCTTGTAGGATAACACCTTGGATGGGGAGGGGGAATCCCCCATGGAAAAGCTCCAGCCTTTTCCACCTCAAAGTGCAAAGAGAACTTAACCCGCTTCGAGGTGGGTGCCTCATGTCTGGGAGCCCGGAGCGAGGAAATGGGAACCTTTGGGGATTCAGGGTCACACCCTGGTCCTGCAGGGTGAGGTCCCCTCGTCCCTCGGGAAAGTCCTGCTGGAGAGAAGAGGAACCAAACAGGGCCACAGCAGGGTCCGGGACGGAGCCAGGACAGGAGGGGCAGGAGGGGCTGGCTGTCAGCTTAGGAACACTCGCCAAGTTCCTGCTCAGCCCTGCCTCTTTCGCAGCGCTGGCGGGTCTCTAAGGGGTGTTTACACTCGGTTTTAAGGATTGATCCCTTCTCACAAACCGCTCTAACGCCCAAGCTGTGATGTACACACAGCATGTCCTTTGTTTTCCTCTGTCCTTTTAAATCGCTCATTGCACTTCAGTGGAGCTATAACCAGAACTTCCTTGGCTCCACAATCTTACATTACAGTGGCCTCCATCACCTCTCAGTAGATCTCCCTGCTTTGAAGTGCATCCTTCAGCACAGCTGGTAAATCCCTGGCTCTGAAAAAAGATGCTTTCTAGAGCAAGAGGAAAACGACTCTTGGGATTTGCTTTCCTCTGTTACTCAAGTGGCTTGTGATAATGCCCTATAAAAAACCCAACGGCCCAGATGTGGTTTATTCCTTTCCAGTGTAATTTATGCTGGAAGTCCTGAAGTTCAACCAGAAACTGTTTGAGAAATTAACTGCCCTTTTTCTGCACTGCCCTGCTAAGCAGCAGAACCGTGGGTGAGGCACTTCCCTGTCGTTATGAAGGAATGATTTGCCGTTCGAGGCAGGACCGCCTGGTGAGAGCTCAGCAGCAGGAAATGCACGCTCCATCCAGGAGGCGAGTGCCGCAGAGCGCTCCCGTGCGCCGGGCTCAGCCCGGAGGAGCAGGGCGGGGTCACTCACCTGCTCGATGTCGCTGTTCTTGCGCGATTTGTAGATGAACTCGCCGATGGCCACGAACACGGAGAGCACCAGCCCCGCCGCCAGCACGATGAAGATGCCCCCGATGTTCTCCACCCCGAGGGCGCTGGCTTCCTTGCTGTCCTCCTCGGGGCAGCCGTTGCCTCGCCACCACTTCTCCTTCATCATGTGCAGCTTGCCCTCCTCCTGCAGCTGCAGGATGGCGATGGTGATCTTGTCCCTGTACGGGGACCCTGCAAGGGGACAGCGAGGCCTGGCAGTGCTGCAGGGAGCAGCTGCCACCGTCTGAGGCAGAAGCCTGCCTTAGCACAGGGGGGATTATTCCGGCTGGAAAGGCTGGAGGTGGGAAGGGGAATCTCTGTTGGTGTCTGCCCTGGGGACTGGGAAGCAGAAGGCTCCACTGGTGTTGTTATTTGAGAATTCATGATAATTTTAGGGTCTCCTAGTGAGGTTTATTTAAGCCTAGGCAGTGGGTTTTCTTGCTAAGGCGTTCCTCCACATCATATTTGAATATTGCTGTGAGCACTCTTTGAGAATTTCCGCTTTGCATCCCTTCTATTGACTCCAGCATCTGTTGGTTTTTCCTGCTGCCTGTAAATGAGGGCTGCCTCAGAGGAGTCCACAGGCACTCAGACACTTTCTCTTCCCATTTACACTCACAGCTCCTCCTCAGCTTCCTACAGCTTGTAAGAACACTGTGTGGACAAGTCCTTTTTATTGTGATTTGCAACAATAGCGGCCCTGCAAGCTGAAAATAGCAACAATTTCATGCTTTTGGCTTGCAAGCCACCATTTGCTAAAAATGATGTGTGTGCAGGCTTTCCGGCTTTATGGGCCTGGACAGTGTCTGGCAAGGACTGGGTCACACTGCGTGGCTCAGTCTGCTTAGATTTGCTTTCACACACTCTGCTCAGCCTCTCCATTTTCCAAAATCCTGCAGCCTGTGTTTGTGAGAGACACTTTGTTGGACCAGGATTTTGTGATTGCAAGGAGGGCGGGCTTGTAAGAATGGTTCTGTGATTCTGTGAGATGCTGTTTGGCTCCAAAGGCACACGTGTGCTCCCAAATCCTGCCATGCTGGACTCCCTACAGCTGGAAACATTCGGAGTCTGGGCAGAAATGCAGAGCTGAAAGCCCTGCAGCTATTTCTTTTCCCTTTCCTGTCCTTTAGTAGCACATTAATAAGACATGGAGAGACACATGGCTTCCCACTGCCAGAGGGCAGGACTGGGTGGGCTATTGGAAAGAAGTTTTTCCCTATGAGGGTGAGGAGACCCCAGCACAGGGTGCCCAGAGCAGCTGTGGCTGCCCCTGGATCCCTGGCAGTGTCCAAGGTCAGGCTGGACACTTGGAGCAGCCTGGGACAGTGGGAGGTGTCCCTGCCCATGGCAGGGGTGGCACTGGATGGGATTCACAGTCCCTCCCAGTCCAGGCCATTCTGTGATTCTCAGATTTTCTTCAACCACTATTTCATCAAAGTCTCATTTTGCTGCACATTAAAGGTGTTGCAAACCGAACTCCATCAAGGCAAACCAAGCTTTAAGGCAGAATGTGTGCCAGAATTGCAGGGATCACATGGAACTTCATAAAAATCTCACTGAGGCACCGCTCCCGAGTCCTTATGCATCAAAACAGCCTTCACAGCTTCAGTTTTGCTCCTTATTTTGCTGTGCAAGACGTTGTGAAAAACACTCGTCCCGTGGATCCACGTCCCCCTCGCTGCTCTCCATCTCCTTCATCCCCCAGCCCTGTCTGAGGAGAACAGCGTGAGGAACATTGCAATTCCTCATCTGTTGTGCCACACTCAGCTGCTGCTGGGCCAGAGCACTGCCAGCACTGGGCCATGCTGTGACCACAGCTGCCAGGAGACACGTGTCAGACTATCCCAAATCCATCTGGGAAGCCAGAGACCAGCACAGCTGGGGGCAGCCAGCTCTGAGAGGAAAATGTGCCTGCTGCAAGAATGGATGGATTGTGTGCTTGCTGTTAAAGACCCAAAAATAACAGCACAGAAAACAGGCCAGAAACACCTCCAAACACTGGCTTTGCACAGAGGAGTGAATTATTACCCCTGAAAACAGCAGTGCCTCGCAGAAGAGAGTGCAGAATTGTTTGTGCCTTGTCCCCTGCAATGTGTAAGGCTGCAGGACTCATCCATTTCCCCTGTCTGGAAGGACACAGCTGGGAAGTAAAGTGGAGCAGCCAGAGTCACAACACAGGATTTGTGGGGTTGTTCATTCTTTCTTGTGGTGTTTATGTTGCAATCAGGATTACCACAATTCATCTGGAATGTAACAGGCGCCTCCAGATTTCTGCACGGGCTCTTAGAGTTTGTCAAGAGTGCCTGGAGAGCTGCACTGGTGGTGGTTTATTGGTGAGCTCTACCACCACCCACAAATCCATCTCCACACCTCTTTAAATATTCAGCACATTACTTATGGCCTCTGAGCTATTAACAAACCTCTTTGGCCAGGAAATGCATTTATCTACTTTCTTAGCAGTCTCCCAAGGAACTGGGAAGAGCTTTAGCTGTTAGAATTACCTGCATCAGCCTGGCACTGATCCTGGAGTTGAACCTGCCCTGACACAGAATCCCAGAATCACTGAGGGTGGAAAAGAACAGAGAGCACCGAGTCCAGCCCGTGCCCAATGCCCACCTGGTCCCCAGCCCAGAGCAGTGAGTGCCATGTGCAGGCCTTTCTGACCCCCCCAGGGATGGGCACTCCAAACCTCCCTGGGCAGCCCCTGCCAAGGCCTGGCCACCCTTTCCATGGAGAAATTCCTCCTGACGCCTGCAACTGCTGTATTTTACTTGCAGAAGATGCTCTGGTAAAATAATACATTTCCCAGATTCAAGAATTCTCCTCCCTGTTTCTTCAGGAGCCATCAGGTGCTGTCCAGCTCCCTCACTGGCAACTCTGGAGTCCCAGGCTCTGTGGTTTTACATTCCCCTGCAGGCCAGTTAAGCATTGCTGAAGATCTGGTGTTAAAGGTCACAGACAACCCTTTTAAAAATGTTGGGTTTTTTTCTTTTTTCCCCCATACAGCCTCTGCAGTCAATACTCTTGAATGCTCTGAGAGAAATAACAGAGCCTCAGGGGTCCCTCTGAATAGTGGCAGGTTTATCTTGTTTATGAAATCAGTTGTTTATGAGATGCTTAATGATGCTGGATTATTCCACAGTGCTTGGGGACATCTATTCCCCTGAATTTTGAAGGCTTTTCTTAACAAAAAAATAAAGGTGCACTTCTCATACAAGAAGCATCTTATAAATATATTTCACAGCTGCATTTCCAATGGCTGCACTGTCTCTGAGGATTGCCATCTGTTCCAATTATTCCTTCATTGTTCTTGGCTTAAAGTGTGGCAGCTTTATAACCACAAGGAAACTCTTGCCATGAGTTTGGCATTCCTGGGGATTTTAGCTTTTGTATCACTTTTCTCAGGGTGCCAAGGCTGTTCTCACACAGCCAGTGGAAAAATATACTTGGGATGTCATGTCTGTGACAATCTGTCTGCGGGGCTCAGCACCACAAAGAACGACAGTTCCCAGTGCAGAGGTGTTTCTCCCTTGTTTTCATCTGCTCTGTCAAGCAATGGATGAACCAATCCCCAGCTGGACGGGGCTTGGAGCGACCTGGGATAGTGGGAGGTGTCCCTGCCCATGGCAGGGGGTGGCACTGGCTGGGCTTTGAGATTCTTTCCAAGCCAAACCCTTCTGTGGCTCCGTAATTCCATGAACACAGGACAAAACCTGGCTCCCCACTGCCAATTGTTCACAAGTGCACAGCACAAAAATCTGACACAATTTTTAATGCTGTACAATTAGAAGACCTTAGAAAGGGTACTGGACATGCTAGAAAAGGTCTGCCAGAGAGAGTTTGGAGAAATTGGGAGTCTTAAAGCTCTGCATTAAAGGAGATGTATTTCTGGTCCTCAGAGCAACACCGAAGAACAGTGAGGATCAACTTCAAGGTCCTGCATCAGGGATTTCAGTGTTTTGAGTAAGCAGCTTTCTTTGGGGCACATACAGAATGCCAGAATGGTTTGGGTGGGAAGGGACCTTAAAGCCCTTCTAGTCAGGTGGGTGGGGACACCTCCCACTGTCCCAGGCTGCTCCAAGCCCCATCCAGCCTGGCCTTGAGCACTGCCAGGGATCCAGGGGCAGCCAGAGCTGCTCTGGGCACCCTGTGCCAGGGCCTGCCCACCCTCACAGGTGGGGGAGGCCCCATCCCATCTAGGCCTGGCTTTGTCAGTATGAATCCATTCTCACTTGTCCTGTTTCTGAGATCCCAGGGCTGGCTGGATCGTTTGCCTCAGGGGACACTGTGGCTGTGCTCCCCGGCTCTTACCAATGGGGGTGCCCACGCCGTAGCCCTTGGAGTCGATGAGCCCCCCGATCTGGGTGAGGTTGCAGTTCCTCTGGGTGACGTACTCGATGCTGGTGGACTCCATGAGCAGGGCGTAGTCGGTGGTGAGCACGCGCTGGATGCCCTCGTCGTTGTTCTTCACCAGTGCCGTCTGCTGCCTGCTGCTCATGAACGCCCACATCTTCTCGTACGTCGAGATTTTGGATTTCTGCGGAGGGAAAAGGAGGCACAGGATCACACCGGCACCCCAACTGCCCTTGCCAAATGTTCCTCAGCCTCCCCAGCCTCAATGGCCCTACCACATCTGGAGTGACAGGGAACTGGTGGCAGGGTTTCCTTCCAGCAGCATTTCCCTCTTACTGGGCTTTATGCTGAGGAATCTCTTCTTGTTCCCACTCTCTTTGCAGTGCCAGGAACTTTGGAACTGGCCTGGCTGTGAAGTGCTTTGGAGTTTTCTGGGCCCATGCTGCTCCATAGATTGCAGCACGCAGGCAGCTGACCTGGTACAGCTGGACACTGCTGTCCTGGGACACTGCTGTCCTGGACACTGCTGTCCTGGGACACTGCTGTCCTGGGACACTGCTGTCCTGGACACTGCTGTCCTGGGACACTGCTGCCCTGGGACACTGCTATCCTGGGACACTGCTGCCCTGGGACACTGCTGTCCTGGGACACTGCTGCCCTGGAAACTGCTATCCTGGGACACTGCTGCCCTGGGACACTGCTGTCCTGGGACACTGCTGCCCTGGGACACTGCTGTCCTGGGGTCCTGGGACACTGCTGTCCTGGACACTGCTGTCCTGGAGAACTGCTGTCCTGGGACACTGCTATCCTGGGACACTGCTGTCCTGGACACTGCTGCCCTGGGACACTGCTGTCCTGGACACTGCTGCCCTGGGACACTGCTGCCCTGGGACACTGCTATCCTGGGACACTGCTGTCCTAGGACACTGCTGCCCCAGGACACTCTGCTCCTGCCTGTCAGGGCACACCCACTGCTCCAAGAGCCTGGTGATGAACAAAGCATTCATCTGCCCCTGTCGTGTTCACACCACTTGCCTGAAGTCACGTACTTGAGGGATAAAGTTTGAGAAACAGAGCAAATAAACTCCTGCTTTGTGCTTCCCATTGCAGTCAGACTCAAGGATGTGATCCTTTTGCCACAGGGGTTAAGGGCAGTGTCTCCTCAGTCCCTCAAGCCCTGGCTCTGGTTTACAGCATCTCAGCTGATTCCAGGCTCAGTTTTAAACACCAGCTTCAGGGGGATTCCTGTGAGAAGTTGAATTTCTGTGTCTTTGAGCCTTAAATGTTAATATGCCTTACCTAGAAATTCAGTATCTGTGAATGTCACCTGAATTCCACCTCAGTTTGGTGAGCCACAGGATACCATTAAACTCTGAAGGTGGTTAAGTGGCTCTCCACAATTAGGGACCATTTTTATAGCTCAGTTGGGAATATTTTTGAAATTGATGCTATGTTTATGCACTAGACTGAGTCTGACAGTGAATTTAGTGAAAGGATGTATTCCTTATTCAGAAGAGTTTATAAGAAAGATCTTGGCTTCTCAACTTGCCAGCTCCCATTTTTTTTTTTTTTTTTTTTCCCTCAGATGGATCCTGTGCCAAATTTGGCCTTTGAATTTTCATTAATTTCAGTGGAAACACATCTGCACTTGAGAAGGCAGGAGCTGGCACAAGTTGCAACACAGGACTAAGATCTGCTATGGTGGAGGGGCAAGAAAGCAGTGGAGGATTTATGGACATGCTGGAAACAGAGCAGGACAGCAGTCTGGAGAAATAAATGTGTGTCACGGCTTGTAGATGGGAAACATCTTGCCTTCAGCTGGACTTCTCCCAGATTTGGCCATTCCCACAGATGGGAATGCTGCCTGGGTGCTGCTGGCTTGCCCTCCTACAAGGCTTAACTGTCCTGAGCTGCCCAGGTCCTGTTTTGGGAGCATTTTCATCTGCTCTGGCCAGATCTGACATCTCTACACAGGGAAGAGGCTGATTCTGAGGTTCCTTTCAAGGTCAGAACTCCATTTTCCCCCCACAAATAATTCCAATTGCTTTTGTTTTCATTCCCCCCACTGTCTGGCTAAAAGTCACTGCAGAAAAGTGACTGCCTCAAAAAATATTTCATCTTCAGAATAATTTTTTTTCTGGGGAAACTACAGCAACAGGGACACCGGTGCTAGGCATTCCAAAGCAGTGGGCAATAATGGGCCTTATAGACACCACTAACTACAAGTGATGTCAGCCTGAATAATTGCAAATGGAGCTTTGGAAAAGCAGTGGGAGTACCTTGCTTTTCGAATATGCTTCCTGATCTCCATCCCCTCCAGCAATTACACTGTGTAATCTGATCTTCCAGGGGCTTCCTGCTGCTACTTGGAGCACAAAGTCCTAAATCAAAGCTCTTTAGAGTCTGCTTTGCATTTTTCTGTGCCCGATGTCTCCAGAAACCTTTTTTCCCATGTGTGTCCCACACAGTCCTGGAAACCAGAGGGATCTGGGCTTTGCCCCTCTCCCTTGTTCCTGTCCCCTCCACAGCGAGGAATGCCCAGCACGCCGTGGTTTGCTTTGAAAAATGGTGGTCTGAAGAAAAACCTGTTCCCCTTGGCGTTCCTTGGCTTTAGTACATTTGATTTGACAAATCACATCTTGCAGCAGAGAACGCACTCGAGGCAATGGCCCTTCCCAGGGCACGCAGCCCTGTGCCTCACTCCTCAGGGTGTTTGTTTTTGCTGCTGCCGCAGCGATCCCTCCTTTCCCTCTCCCTGTTTCCAGCACCTCAGCACTCCCGGGGACAGGACAGCTCCCAGGGCAGGGACACAGGCTAAAATGTCACGGCGGAGGTGCCGTAACTCTGCTTACCCTGGGAGGAGTGCGGGAGTGGAGAAAGTGCTGCCTGAATTCCCTCCTGCTGCCTCCTCCAGTTCCCAGCCCCTCCCTGGGGTGTGTGTTTATTTAGCTCAAGGAGTAGATGCAGCATTTCACAGTCGGAGGGAGGCAAAGTCAGAACCTTCCTCTGCAGGCAGAAGTAGCTGGTTTTGTACAGCGAGCTACTCCAGGATTTTTTATTTCAAGTTTTGGGCAGGACAAAGAACTCCTAATCTAATCTTGTGAGGATCTGAAGATGCTTCTGTAATAAAAAACCACTGAGTGTTTACAAGTGCGATACACTGCATTTTTCATGCATTTTCACTGTGTCACCCTCCCCCTGCCAGGGAATCCATCCCCAGTTTCTGTGCTGTCCTTCCCCTGTGCTTCTGTGCACATGCATTTCAGGCACAAGTAAGCTGGCACATGTAGTGCATAAATATTTAACCACCTTGTCTGAAGGTTTTCTTTTAGAAGCTCACATGCTTTTAAGCCTACATATTTCTGCCTGCAGGATTAATGGTGCAAAAAGAAATCAGTGTAAAACTAAAAAAAGCTCTAGGAAATTTGTTCTGGGCTTCTCTTGTAGAGCTTCAGGACCTATTTCCTCTTAAAATGCAGGGATGCAACAGGATTTGAAGTTTTGTCTCTGAAGCTAAATTTGACTTCAGAATATCAATGGCAGTGAACTTCTTTGGGCATGAAAGAGCCAGAGGAGAATCCAGAGCTTGCCCTACTGGAATATCTCCAGGTGGGTTTCCATCTCAGTGGAAATGTCAGCTCATCATTTCAGGAGCTCTCTATAGCAAAATGCTGTAGTTGGTGTTTTTCTTTCATCTCTGTTCAGCCACAGGAGAGCCTTGACAGGGGCAGTTCACCCTCGGCAGCACCAGCAGGGACAGACTACGCAGAATCCCAGAATCCCGGGATGGCTGGGGTTGGAAGGGACCTCTGGAGATCACCCAGTCCAACGCCCCTGCCAAGGCAGGGTCACCTGGAGCAGGTGACACAGGAATTTTTGATTTTTGCCTTTTGGCATGTCCCCAGAGAGGGAGAGATCTCTTGTCACAGGTGTTGTTCTGCCCCACTGCTTCCCCCAGAGTGTCATGCCCTTGCAAGGCTCTGTGTGTGTGACTCCATGAGCACCATCCTCAGACACCACAGGGAAAAGCCTGACCTGAGCCTCACCCTGAGCCTGACTTCCCTGCTGACACTGCTGAGGGAGCTGCTAAGTAATTCCGACTGTCACAGGATTTTTGTGTGTGTATTCTGTATTTATACCTTGTTGGCTTTTACACTGACATACAATTTTACACTGACATACAATTTTATGAGATTATCCATTTTGTATGTAATTAATACTAATAATTAAGAAAAAGAAAAAAAAAAGACATAATTATCACAGTTGTCTACCCATTAGCCACAGAAAACTCATCCCTTGCAGATGTGTTCAGGTGTGTGCGTGGTCCCTGTATTGATAGTCTGGGTGATATTGACCATGGAGCATTCAAAAAAGGGACAAACAAACTTGCATTTTCCTGTGGCATTACCGCGGTGCAAATGTGGCTTTCAGAAGGGGAAGCAGACTTTTCCAGCTGCTTTTAGTGAAGGGGCTGGAAGGAAATAGCATCCCAGCTGGAGGAGAATATCCCCATGTCCATGGCCTGGCTCCCATCAGAGCCAGATGGGTTTGCCCCTCAGTGCACTTCACTGCAGGCTGGTTTTCCACGTGTCCTGGGGAAAACCTGCTGGGTTTTACATTCCTGGTGCTGAAGGATCCACTGAGGCTGGGGTACTTGGTGTATTTACCTTCTCCTCCAGTCCTTTGGGGTGCTGTGGTTGTGGCTGTGGGTGAATGATGTATCTACCCACCCGTCAGATTCCTTGGGATGCTGTGGCTCTGGCTGTGGGTACCTGTATTTATCTTCTCCTCTAATCCCTGGGGATGCTGTGGCCCTGGTTTTGGGTGAATGATGCATTTCCCTGTCCCTGCAATCCCTGGGGATGCTGCGGCTCTGGTTTTGGATGCATTTCCCTGTCCCTGCAATCCCTGGGGATGCTGCGGCTCTGGTTTTGGATGCATTTCCCTGTCCCTGCGATCCCTGGGGATGCTGCGGCTCTGGTTTTGGATGCATTTCCCTGTCCCTGCGATCCCTGGGGATGCTGCGGCTCTGGTTTTGGATGCATTTCCCTGCGATCCCTCGGGATGCTGCGGCTCTGGTTTTGGATGCATTTCCCTGTCCCTGCGATCCCTGGGGATGCTGTGGCCCTGGTTTTGGATGCGTTTCCCTGCGATCCCTCGGGATGCTGTGGCTCTGGTTTTGGATGCGTTTCCCTGTCCCTGCGATCCCTCGGGATGCTGCAGCTCTGGTTTTGGATGCATTTCCCTGTCCCTGCAATCCCTGGGGATGCTGCAGCTCTGGTTTTGGATGCATTTCCCTGTCCCTGCAATCCCTGGGGATGCTGTGGCCCTGGTTTTGGATGCGTTTCCCTGCGATCCCTCGGGATGCTGCGGCTCCGCCTCCCGGCCCCGCTGGAGCGCCGGCAGCGGCTCCGGCCCCGCGGCGGCCCAGGGCTGCCTTACCTTGAAGAAGGTCATGGTGGATCCGTCCCTGACAGCCCCGTACTCTATCTTGGTTTGCTTTGCCAGGTCATCCGCCGAGTCGATGGGAGATTCCATCCTCTCCACGGTCAGGAAGGCAGCCAGGTTGGCAGTGTAGGATGAGATTATGATTAAGGTGAAAAACCACCATATTCCTCCAACTATTCTGGTGGAAAGAGCTTTGGGCATCAGCTCTGATCCTGTTACAACACCATCAAAACAATCATATTAAAATGAGGCTTTCCTGATACCACAGCCTGGTTTTAGGCACAGAATGCTTTTATGAGCTGTAGCATGATAAAATGATTTCAACAATAATCTCACAGATGCACAGCTGACATTTATAATGGTAACACACTGGGAAGGGGATGTGTGCCATGATACATGACAAATGGAATTATCCTTGGGTCTAAGCCCCTTACCTCTCTGAGCTAACCAGCCTTGTGATATTAATCTTGTACATCCCCAGCAAGCTACTCTGGTATTTCTGTCTGCTTCTGGAGTCCCTTTGTGCCCATCCACTGCAATCAATTCTGTAAGCAGAGCTCTTTAGCAAACGCTCCTCTGCTCACAGCTGCCTGACAGAAATACCTCACAGGAGGAGCCTGCCCCGTGCATCCTATCGACACATCTCAGCACCAACAGGGAGATCAATGCAGCCCCAGAGACCTCAGTGAACCTCAGCTCAGCCCCCACAAAACCTCTCACTAGCAACAACGTGTTTTGAAAAAATCAGAGGGTCGATGGACACATCCCTTGGGTCCTTGGATCCTCAGGGCGATGCAAAGTTTTGGACAGCGAATTTAACACTCATTATTCCAAACAGGTTTGAGCAGCTCTCTGCCATTGCCATAAATCCCCAGAGAGCAGCACGTGTTACCTGCACTGCAATGGTTTCCAGGCAGCTCAGATAACCTCTATTTCAGCCACAGAGATACTCGTGTTTCTAAGCATTCTGAGGCAAATTTTCTGCTCCTTTACTGGGGGGCCAGTCCCACTGAATTCTGTGCCTAATGTGGGATTCGAGGATCTGGTTCAGCAAAGCTCTTAGGTAGCCACCTGAGTAATTTGACTTCAAAGCTAATTTTTTGTGTAATTATTTTGCTGATGAGGGATGGACTTAAGAAAATACTTAAGAGCCTGTGAACAGAGTGCTCAGGGCTAAAGCTTTTGATTTGGTAAACATATTTCTATTACTGGAAAAACATGTTGACATATTATGTCTCCTCAGCTATTCAATGAGTTCTGCAAGAAATCTCAACATTGCAGAGAACATTTTCAGACTCTGCAAAAACTCTGAATGTGACTTTTGGGGCAGAGACTGAAAGGGTAAAACCTTCCCCACCAACCAATAAACAGATTGGAGTTGTATTTGTAAACACAGCGCTGTGTCTCTAAAAGGTCAGAGCTAAGCTTAGCCCAAGGGTTGGAGTGTGTTGACAGAACTGCCAAACAGCAAGAGCAGTCTGAAGGCAAAAACTCTCACTTGAAATTTTCCAGGCCAAATGGAGTTGTTTCCAGAGCTGTAGCTCTGCCTGGGTTTGTGTCTGGGCTCCTGCTGTGCTTTCTTGCTTTCCTGACTAGATTTTTTTATTTTTTAATACAATGAAATATTTCCTCATTGCTCTCTATTTCTAAGCTGGGGTTGAACTGCAAAAGCTGTGCTCATTCAGGTCATCCTGCAGGGATTCTTGCTTTTAAGCTTAGGCAGCCATACAAACAGAATTCCTGCACTTGGCCCCTGATGCTGTGCCCCACACGTGGGACATGCCAGCACTGCTCAGGAGAGGATGGAAAATCCCTGTGTGCTGCACTTGTGGGGTGAGATGCCAAACCTCCTGTGATGTTTGCAGCAAAACATTGTTTCTGGGAAGGACTGGTAATCCTGCCCTGCGTGACTGCTCTGGTGAGGTGAGAGCAAACCCTGCTCCTGGCTGAGCTGAGTGGGGCAGCACCTCGTTATTCCCATGGTTATTCCAGTGTTCACCTTTCTGAGTGCCTCAGTCCCAGCAAAAAGCACTGATTTATTGTAGAATAATAGAGTGGCCTGGGCTGGAAGGGACCTTGAGGATCACCCAGTGCCACCCCTGCCACGGCAAGGGCACCTTCCACTGTCCCAGGCTGCTCCAAGCCCTGTCCAACCTGGCCTTGGACACTTCAGGGATCCAGGGGCAGCCACAGCTGCTCTGGGCACCCTGTGCCAGGGCCTCACCCCCCTTCACAGGGAGGAATTCCTTCCTAATATCAAATCTAAACCTACTCTGTCAGCCTGAGTCCATTCCCCTTGTCCTGTCCCTCCAGGTCTTGTCCCCAGTCCCTCTCCAGCTCTCCTGGAGCCCCTTCAGGCCCCTTTAGCTCTCTGAGCTCTCCCTGGAGCCTTCTCCTCCCCAGGTGAGCAGCCCCAGCTCTGCCAGCCTGGCTCCAGCCCTGGAGCAGCTCTGGAGCCTCCTCTGGGCTCTCTGCAGCAGCTCCAGGTGCTGCTGCTGTGTCCCCAGGGCTGGGGCAGCTCTGCAGGTGGGCTCTCACCTGGGCTCAGGGGCAGAATCCCCCTCTCCTGCTGCCCAGGCTGGGGGCTCAGCTGCGTCTGCTCCATCCCCACCCTGCTCCACCTGGGCGCTCTCTGCTCCTGCCTGCCCCGTTTCTGGCTGAGCTGAGCTCTGAGGGACAGCTCTCCTTCCTGACAGTGACAGCTCCCCTGGATGGATTGGATGAAATGTGCCCTGTTTGGATGCTTTCAGAGGATGCAAACACATCTGAGACTTCCAGGGGAAAAACAGGGGAAGCAGCATCTAAATCAAAATGTTGCCAGCAAGACTCGGGGGCAGAGACAATACTTGCTGAAGTCTCTCTAGTGCCTTTTTATGGCAGACATGACAGCCAATCCTGATCCAGACTTTGCTCACGCTCTGTAGAAAAGAGAAAGTCTGATCATCACATTTTAAAATTTAATCACAAGTGGCTTCCAGTCAAGCATAACGAGCAGCTGCTGCCGAGGAGGAGTGCAACGCTAGACCCAGACTTCCACCACCGCTCCCATCATGTCCAAACTCTTCACGTGACCATGATGCACAGACAATCACACCACAAGTTTGCACATGGAAACATTTGTGTTGCCTTACAAATGTTTTCTTTTTTCCTTGCTTTCTTTTTCTCTCTTTCTTTTGTTTGTTTTGAATTTCCTTAAAAGACAAGCAGAGTCTGGTTGGGGCTGACTGTCATGTACCCAAGGTAGTGGTAACGAGCAGACACTGCATCCCACAGTTTGCTGTGGATGATGGTAAACTCCAAAAACAGCAGGACAGGAAACACAAAATCCTGGGGCACTTTCACACACAGGGCAACCACAGTTAGATACACACACCTGCCTGATACTGTAAAACCTCAGCCTGTGTTTTACTGACAAATTGGAAGGAGAACAAAACAAAAAAGCTCCAAAACAAAGCAGAAATGCCCTTCTTTCATCCAACCTCCTTCAAAGCAACTTCTGTGGGGAAGCTCTACATCCTCTCAATACAATAATGCACCACTAAAAGCAAGTGCATCTTAGGTCAATACAAACTTTATTCTCTACCACATCTAGGAAAAAATCCTCTTTATTTTTAAATTTTTTTACTCATGTCTGTTAAAGAGGAAAGAACAAACTGTACCTGTGTGAATGCAGAGATGGTTTTACATTCCTTACTTAAATGTTTAGGAATTTAATATCAAGGTACTGCTGGGCTTTTCCTTTTTGGTTGTCGTGGGATGGGGTCTTTTTTGTTCAGCTTTGATTCAGCTTGAAATGTTTGTCAGAAAACATTTTCTCTCTTTTCAGTGGACCCCAGTTTTGGTGAAAAGTGATTTAATTGGAAACCTTGGAACATAAATGCCATATACAAATGTGTTTAGTACATAGATCTATTTGACTTCCCACATGGAGTGAGCTTCACTGCCCCTCCTTGGCATCTGAATAAAATGTCAGCTGTTTCCAAAATCTCCAGTAACAGGGGCTCGTGACCGGGTTAAGTTAAGGCTTCTAGGGTTGGATGCATTTACAGGAGGATGGGGCTCCTACCTGCAGAAAAGCCATAGAAAAACAGGGTTTGGTGTTGGTTTTGAACTTGTTTGACAAGTGCCTACAAACTCAACAGCCCTTCTGGAGAAAGAGCACCTTTCCTTGTTTGGCAGCTGGAACAGTTCTTCTAGGGTGGCTAAGGCTGTTTGTGTTGGGATGGAGCCCAACGTTTTCCTGTTGTCAAAACTCTTACACCAACAAACTCAACTTCAGCACGAGGCACTTCATATCCCTCCTGCAATTAAATTCCATTTCAGCTGCAGAACTCCCGTGTGGCCCTGCGTGCTCCCCTTTCTCTCGGACGCTCGCCCTCCTTCCTCCTGGCCTGGGCTGCACAGCTCCCCGGGGGCAGTGGCACACGGCTTCCTTCCCTTGTGCTACTCTGCGTGTGTGAGATCAGGTTTTACAGCACATGCTGCGTTTACAGAGGGTGGAGTTTACCAGCACAGAAGCCCTTGAGCAGACTGTGGGACGTGTGCGAGAACGAAGTGTAACCGGTGTACCTTGCTGCATGAGAGCTCCAACTCCAAACCAGAAACTATTTAGTAAAGTAAAATTGTTTTCCACCACATCTGAGTCTGGGTTGCACGGGTGGGGGTTATACCACTCGTATGGTGTAAACCTGTGGCAGTCAACAGAAACAGTCTGTAAACATCGAGCAGAGGACACACAGCAAACCTGCTGAGCAGCGCGCCCCGGCACGGCACCACGCAGGCAACGGGCACGGGTGAGCCGTGCCAAAGCAGAACGTGGCAGGAAGGGTGTCCCGGGCCATTGGCACTGCCCCGTGCCAAAGCAGAACGTGGCAGGAAGGGTGTCCCGGGCCATCGGCGCTGCCCCGTGCCAAAGCAGAACGTGGCAGGAAGGGTGTCCCGGGCCATCGGCGCTGCCCCGTGCCAGCCGTGGGTCGGCTGCGGAGCGATGGACGGCACACTGCTGGGCCTGGCACGGGGCTGCTGTGCCTGGCACGGGGCTGCTGCTCCTCTCCTCTCCTCTCCTCTCCTCTCCTCTCCTCTCCTCTCCTCTCCTCTCCTCTCCTCTCCTCTCCTCTCCTCTCCTCTCCTCTCCTCTCCTCTCCTCTCCTCTCCTCTCCTCTCCTCTCCTCTCCTCTCCTCTCCTCTCCTCTCCTCTCCTCTCCTCTCCTCTCCTCTCCTCTCCTCTCCTCTCCTCTCCTCTCCTCTCCTCTCCTCTCCTCTCCTCTCCTCTCCTCTCCTCTCCTCTCCTCTCCTCTCCTCTCCTCTCCTCTCCTCTCCTCTCCTCTCCTCTCCTCTCCTCTCCTCTCCTCTCCTCTCCTCTCCTCTCCTCTCCTCTCCTCCCTGGCACGGCCCCACGGCTCCCTGCCCCGCTCCCAGGGCACTGCTGGGAGCCACGGGGCTGCTCCTGGGGTGCTCTTTGGGAATAAGGAAGGAGCAGCAGCCCCGCCAGGGCAGCACCGCTCACTGCTGGCGTGTGCTGGACGTGCTCTCCCTGCAGCAGCAGCTGCCCAGCATTCCCAGAATCGCCGGGTGTTCTGAGCTGGCAGGGACCCACCAGGACCATGAGCCCCACTCTGGAGCAGGTGCCCATACGGGAGCAGCCCCACAGCCTGGCCCTTCGGAGCACCCTGCTCTCCCCAGCTTTGGGAGGCAGCTCCCCTGGCCACAGGGACACGGGATGGGAGCTGCACGGGGGACCCCTGGAAGAGCTCTGGGTAAGCACACACCCAGCAGGAGCACCCCGAGGACTGCTCCTCCTCAGGGTGCCCGCTCGGGCTCCCCAGTGCTTCCTCATGGAACGTGTGGATGCAGCTTTAATTGACAACCTCACCCAACACATTCTAATTACTGTTGCAACAATATAATTAAGCATTGAATTTATGCACGGTTGCGAGTGGAGTGCCTTGCTTGGCTGAAGTAATGAAGTCTGGTAATAATGAACCCGTTAATTGGGAGAGGATGTAGCTTAGGATGCCATCAGCTGCACAATACCCAGAACGAGAGTATAAAAAATCACAACAAAAGACAAAGTTTTCAGGTTCAAGTTACAACAGTTCTGCATGCACCCCTCAAAAGGAAAGCAATTCCCAAGTTAGATGTTTCAGATTTCTGCTGTAATAATGGAAGCAGGTGTTGTGGAGTGACCAGACTCAGTTCATGCACACAGGGGGAAACACATCCTTTACAAGACACCTCCAATTAGGACCTGTAGATTTCCAACAGCCCTAGGAGTGAAGAGTTCCCCCCACAATGTTCACACAGGGCAGGAAGAAGAATAAATCCCTCTGCCTGACCTGCCTGGGAAGCCCAAGGCTGGAATTTTGCAGGGTTTCAGAAAACCACCACATTCAGTGAGTTGGAAACAAATGTCTCCATCACAGAAAGAGCAAAAGGGCTCTTGAAAGTGGCCATGAAGTTCTGGCAGCAAAGCCTTGTCTTCCAGACTGGGAAGGTTTCTCTAGCCCTGGGTACATATTTCAATGTGTTAGTAGGGTGTGAATCTCTTTTACACCTCAAACAAAAGCTGATTTTCTTCTTGTGTTTCTATTGCTGCTCTGAGCTCTGGTTTACAGTTCAGCAGAATTCACTGCTCAGACCTTCTGTTCTCCTGGCCTTTTCCCCCCTGGTTTTCTCCCTCTTCAGCAGCAGCTGTGCTGAGGTTTCTGATAAAGGTGAGATGCTCAAGGTCACCCAAGCACCTTTTTCCACGGGGTCTGTGCGACATTATTGACTCAGCTACTTGGCTCTACCTTCACTAACAGCACAGCTGAGATGGCATCAGCAGAAAGGGAAATTTTGGCAGAAAACACCTTGTTCATCCACTGGCAGTGTACTTGGAACAGAGCTTTGCCAGTCTGCAACCCCTCACAGCAATAAAAACTTCAGTGTTTGAGTTTAAAAATTAATGTAACAGTGACAGTAAGGCTCAGAGACAAATGAGAAATTATTCAGCTGCTGAAAAGTTGAAAGACATGACAGGAGGATTCTACCAGTCTGTGCAAATTATTCCCAAGTATTTGTTTTCCAGGAACTGATGTCAGAGTGTGGGTAGCCATGTAATGTACTGTGACAGTGCTAAGAAGTGGATGGTTTCTGGGGTTATTAAAAGCAACCCATATTTGCTGAAACACTTTGCAAATCTTGCAGAAATCTTGGTGTATTTGGAGACATGGACTGGTCTTGATGTGGGTTTCAAGAGCAGCTTAGCTTAAAATGTATAAATCTAAATTAACATGAGCACAACTTCACTTCTTCAGTCCATGCAGCTGGATCTAACTAGGCACTGCTTTCAGGCATCAGCTCAAGGAAAGCATTGGTGTTCCCTTCCACTGCTCTGAGGGGGAGAGGGCTGGGGCATGTTTTCAGTCTTGGCACACAAGTGCAGAAAAGTCAATCTGCCAGAGAGGAGCAGATTTAAGATTAGCCATGACTGAGATCATGGGTAGTGTACAGTGGAGTTATTATTTATGGTGCAGTGAGGCACTGCAGGAGCCTGTGGGAAGTGGTGAGTGACTGCACAGAGCCCCACAGCTGCTGGGAGGGATAAACTCCTCTTTCATCTCAGGCCACCCCTGGGAAGTGAACCTGTGACCTCTCTCCTCTAATGCACAGAACCATTCCGGGTGGAAGAGACCTCTGAGGCTGGACCTCCAGGAGAACATTAGGTTCACCTTTTGGGTCTTTCACCTGTGAACTGCACCATGAGAGGAAAAGGGAAATGCCTACATGCAAATAACAAACTGCTTTTCAGCACATATCTGCTGGGGTGGTGCCTCCTGGTGCATCCCATTGGGTATTTCGCTTGGAACAGCCCTTAAAGAAAGCAAAACCTCAGTGCAATACAGAAAAGCAGCGTTGATGAGAAAATACCAAGACTTTGCAGAAAGGTTTTAGGACTGGATAACCCCCTTAGGATGGTACATCCAACAGCTGTGAGGGGAGAGGCTGTGGGTGCATCCAGAACTCTGTCCTGGCCTTACCTGGCAATGACAAAGAGGACACAGCTGACTCCAAGGCAGGCCAGGAGAACATACATCCAAATATCTGGAGAGAGAGGGTTTAAAAAGGAGAAAACGCCGGGGTTGGTCCCGTTGGGCTTCCGGTACAAGATGCTGATTCCCAGCGTCATGAAGGGCTTGGAGAAATCAATCACCTTCTCTCTGACATAGGTAATGGTGAGAGGAGCAACAGCCAGGTCAGCTTTCTGGAAACACAGAAGGGAAAACACTCATCTCCTTCATGTTCTGCAAACCCACCGCAATTCCCTCCATTTCTTTCCCGAGTATTAAAAAAAAAGCCACTTTTGGCTCAAATTCAACAACATTTAACATTTCTAGGGTATTTGTGTGTGTGGGGGGTGTGGTGTGACATTCCATTTCCTCTTTTTACAGGGCAGGGGACATCTGGGACGTGGCCAGGGATGGACATTTCCTCCCAACACCTGCAAAGTGCTCATTCAGACATTCCTACACTGATGGGTGGGAAAACAGACTCAGCAGTGGCTCTAAGAGGTGAAAAGCACAGCAAAGATTTCAGATACAAAACACCCCAGGCGCAAGGAGAGCAGAGAGGAGAGAAGGGTTCAGTCTTACATGATCTATGAGTTCCTTGACCATCCCATTCCACTCTCCCTTGTCATTCTGGGCTCCGTATTTGCCGTCAGAAACGAGTTTGACCTCATAGATGAAGCCTAAAATGTTTGACAGCTCCTTCAGCAGGTCCAGGCAGTACCCCTCGAACCTGTCGTTGCCATACAAGGGCTTGTCAGACTTCTTGTACATCACATAGGGATCTTCCTGCAGGAAAACACAGCAGGCAGGCAGTGAGAGATGCGAGCCTTGGCTCGGATGAGATCACTTTCTCTACATGATGCTAATATTTTCCAAAGGGATTGCAAGTACATGGAAACCAGCAATTTACTGTGAGCATTAAAAGCTCTTCTAGATGTGTTAACACACTCACTGAATGAATTAGTGATGAGCATAAGGGCCCTAATTTTCAGTGGAATGGACCATTTGTGGCTCCTGGGAGCTTTAATTCCAGTTGTGCCTAGCAGCTCCAAACTCAGACCCAGGGTCTGGACCCTACATTGTCCCACTCCAAGGACAGGAAGGGATACTGGAGGAGGGAGGATCCTAAATAATAGGAAAAAAAAAACATAAGGGGAAGCTAGCATTTTGTATTCTGTGAAAAATAAGTCTTTACTGAGAAAAATCTTCAAATGTTCAAATGGAGCAAAGAGGGAATGGAGAACAGCAAAGGCAGATTGCAAAGTACATTTTTGCTTTCCCTTTTACAGGATTTTGGATAGAAGAAGATCTGGGCAAGCAGTTTAATGTGGCAAAACACCTCTGGCAATAGACACATAGTGTAGAAGGAGCCTTTGAGCTCTTTCCCTGCTCCTGAGGAACTAGGCAGAGCAATTGACAAAAAAGTGGCATTACTGGGCATGTAGAGAGCACGAGGCAGAGCAGCTCCCGAGTAGCCAGTTAAACCTTTTCCACTCCTCACAGTAAGCACACTGGCTCGATCTGTCTGTCTGCTCTTTACCACTTCCCTTCAGCCCTCTTTGTCTCATCTCCAGTAAAACAAAGGATGTAAAGGCAGTGACTGCAAAGCTGAGTGTTTGTGCGTGTTCCTTCTTCTGGGAGGAAAGGTGCGCAGGGTTTGTCTGGAAAGGTGAAACAATTTTGGAGGCAGAGGTTCCTGGGAGTCTTCCACTGGCAGTGTGGTGTTTTGGAGTCAGTCTCATGCATGTGTGTGTGGATCCTGAGCCTGAACGTGGGGCTCTGGCAGCCTTACCAGAATGGTGGTGACGATGAGCGTGCGGTTGGCCAAGGAGTCCGTGATGTTGGTGGACCTGTCCTTGTTGCTGTCCGTCATGTTAAGGCCACTGTAGGAGTTCCAGACCCCAATCTGCAGAGAGGAGAGCGGGTGAGAGGCTGCCCTAAGCCCCTAAACCCCCAGCACTGGTCTCAGGGCTCACTCAGGAAGGGACCTAGCGCTAGAAGAGGGCAGCAGCTCGGAGAAAGGCAGCAGCAGCAAGGGCTGATTCAGAAACCCCAGGCAATGACTGCAAAATGCACAACTGCAAACCCAGGAGCACTGAGAGCATGAGGCTTGGCAGTGCAGTGCTGGGGTGGCCAGCTGGCTACTAAAGTGGAACATTCTGCCTTTGTTCCCTGCTAAAAAAAAAAAAGTCAAATGTCTATTGTCATTTTTTTTTTTTTTTAAATTTTGTCCATGGTGGAGTTGACACATGTGGCAAGACCTCTCTCCTGATGGAACAGGTTAAAAGCCTGAGTAGCTACACAGGAACAGACTGATGGCTACACTGGCCTTTTGCTTGCCCTGTGCCTTCAGCAGGTTTAGCAAAGATTATTCTGTCGTTCCTGGACTCCTGGATGTGCCAGAGCTATCAAGGTGGTACATTTGACACCTCCAGCAGTATTTGCTCAGCAAACATCAGTGGCCAAAGGCAAATTCCTTTCCAGCCCTGGAGACAGTGAAAACTTCCAGTATTTACTGCCCAATCCACAGCCTCCAGGGAACATATTTGGCATTTCAGAGGATTTGGATCTTCGCTGTGGGGGGCAGAAATTATAGCCATGTTATTTCTTCACATCAATATTTACCCAACTTAAATGCAGGCTGGAAGCATCTCCAGTGTTTTTGCCCTTGGGTTTTCGTGCTCAGCCTGGCTGAGGGCTGATGTGAGGAGCTCCAGGCAAGGAGCAGTTTAATTTGTACTGGGCATTGTGGAGAGCACAGCCATTTCAAGCACTGGGGTTTGTGTCCCCAGGTGCCACTGCTTTTACCCCTCACAAACATTTTTTTTCTAAATTCTTAATGGGGACACCCATGCCATTAAAAAAAAAATGTTTATGCCAAGCATTTGTCAGTCATTCCCTTTGTTTCCAAAACTAGCTCAGGCTGGGAAGCTGATCTGGAAAGTGCACAAATTTACAAAGGAGATAAAACGTTGGCTATTGTGGCAGCCTGAGCCAGGAATACAGTAAATATCCAGTGTCCCTGGATTTGCACCAGGGTGCACGAGCCCTTCTGCTCACGGTTACTGACTTGGAATGTGTTTGTTGGCGGGCAGCAGGGGAAGAGGAGGACACCCATGGGAGCGGGGAGCAGCACAGTCACAGAGCACAGAATACACCAGGAGAGCACTGCACGTGTGGGCAAAGGGACAGCGCCGCAGCACAGCCCTGGCTGCAGGGCACGAGGCAGGAGGAAGGGTCAGACCGAGGTAGGACATCCCTGTGGGAATCCAGGGCACGTGTTGCAGTTTAGTGACAAGTGTGAGAGGTGCCATGTGCCCTTCCCAGCGAGCCCATGCTCTGAGCCAGCTGTAATTTGGGTCAAATCGAGGTGCCTGCAGTCCAAAGGGAGATTGCTTCTGCATGTCAGGGGATGAAATGCTCCCCAGGAAGGAGGGGACAGGGCCTGTGTGCCTCAGCCTGATCTGCTGGAGGTTAAACTGGGGTATTAAGGATGCATGTGCTCCATGAGAACGCAGAAAGGGTTGGAGAGGGTGTTTTACACTGGTCTACTCTCACAAAAACAGCACAAACCCAAAACCTTTCTAATCTGCGCAAGAGGGAGGGGTGTGGAATAACGAGATCTGTGTGAACCACGGGCAAAATCCAATTCTAAGCACTATAAAAAGTTTCTGTCTCATGACTGCAGAACACTTCAGACTTAGTGGATGCAGTTTTTATCTTCTCCTCATAGAACAGCAACCAGGGGTTGTAAGTCCTGTGGGGAGCTGTGCGTGGAGCTGGTCTCCAAATCCCACTTTTGTGTTTTAAGCACCTTATGTTCAAAGAGGGATGAGATTCCTGGGGTAATTTACATCTTTTATAAACAAGCTTAGACCCAATTTCCATATGTTAGTGAATGACAGCACCCACTTAATCATCTCTATTCTTTTCTGTAAGGAGCTAATAACACACTCATCCACATTTTGAGGCAATAATGCTTGAACGCTGCCAGCACTGAGAGATTTGTGTGGGGAAAAACGCCCTCGACCCTGCACATTAAACCAGACTTTGGAGCTGATGCCAATACACATCCAAAATAGTGTAATTTTACCCCTCAGGGTAAATTTTAGGTGGATCAGGAAGGATGGCACAGGAGAAAAGGACTGGTTTTGCTGCAGCAGGGACCTTTACTCAAAGATGGGAAAAGCACAGCTCCCAAGAAGTAAAATAATAATTAAACCCCCCTGATTTTGGTGAAAAAGCTGAATCCTGCCAAGATCATCTCAGTCTTTGCAATTACAGTGTCTCAAGTGGAGAAAAACATATCCTACCAGGAAAATGCCTGTTTTCAGAGAGACTGTTGTCTCTAAACTGCAATAGGAGAATCACCATTAAAACCCAAAGGCTGAGTGTGAAGACCCAGCCCGCAGGGTTTTGGCATCACCTGTCTGTGTACAAACCTTCTTCCACACTTTGTACAAATGATTAGAACCCTCGCCAGCAGCCTTGGTACAGGGAAAAATAAACAGAGTGCTTCATTAAAAATGAAAAGAGACGCTGTCTGGAGAGCTGTGTGGGAGCAATTACAGTTAAATTCTCCATTAACCCATCAGCAATTACCACCCAGAGCTGAGCCAGCACACAGAGCAAGGGCCAGCGGCCTCGGGAGCTGCTCTCACCTGTGCTGGGGTTTGGGACACCCGCAGCTGCCACCCCCAGGGCAGCCCAAATCTGGCTGAGGGCTGAGAAGAGGCAAAGAGAACTAATCCAGGCTCAGAAACCTGGAGAATTCTCAGCAACTGCACTTTGTTTGAGCCTATTACTCAAGTACCTTCTTTCCCCTCTCCCTCACGTCACATTTATCTGTGCACTGCCATAGAAATTTATCTATCTCTATATATGAATTTACCATCCACAGCTGCAGTGGCAAGAATTGAAAACGAGGTGCACTTAAGAAGATTCTTTCCATTAGATAAGTATTGCCTGCCCCACATTCCTCTCCCACACCTCGAAATGCACTGTAAAATAAAAACCCAACCTTAGCAGCTCTGCTTTAACTCTGACTCAAATCACTTGAGAATCCTGGGGTTTCTTTACCCCAGTCACAGGAGTCTCAAGATGAGGAACCACGCCCTTGTCCAAGGAGCTTTTTGCCGTGTTTTTTTACAAAAGACTGCTTACCTTTTCCGTGCCTTCCTCCTTGAGGCTGATGATGTCCAGGTCAAAGTCCTTCCTGAGCCCGTCGGTTTTGTTGAAGGTGATGCGCCCGGTCAGGCCCTCCCACCGTGCCTGGGGACACAAACACACCCCGCCTGTGGCACCCAGCAGGAGCTACTCTGAACCCTTAACAAGAATGCTAATAATAATTGCAATTTAAATGCACCACAGCATCCAACCACTTCCAAATTTGGGGGCTTTTAAGCATATGTGGCTTTGCTACTCTGACAAAACCCCCTTTTTTTTTTGTTGTTTAGTTTTTTCCTGATATGTTTTGCATTTTGCAACCAGGCACAAGTCTGTGACAGTTTACATAGATTGATTTACATACGTCTGGTACTGATAAAAAAATGTAGACTGACCAAAGAGAAAGGGAGAACTGCACGTGCCCAAAGCCAGGGCAGTTCTGCACTGCACAAGAATTCGCTAAGGAACTAAAAAAAGGAGTCTGCTCTGTCCAAGCTGTGGGGCTGGGCCTTGGAGCTTCCAGGAGACCCCACAAAAGCCTTGCAGGGTAAGGCCATGGAATGCCACAGCCAGGGGGAAGGACAGCACACAGAGGAGCAGGTCTGGTCCAAGCAGCACTGCCCTGTTCCAGCCCAACGCGGTGAATCCTAATCCCTGTTTTAAACACTGGCACCAGGTCTGGGTTTGTCCTGCACAGCCAGGAGGGTTCCCTGTGCTGGGCAGCCCTTCTCTAGGGAGAAGGATCAAGGGCAAGGGTGAGCTTTCTCCACAGTTTCAGTCTCCTGTATCTCGTGAGCCTCCCACCCAGCCCGTCTGCCTTGAAATGAGATCTCCCTCCCTCCCATCCCATTTTGTACCCAGAGCTGGTGCTGATCCATAAAACAAAGTGATGGGTTTAAAAGTGCAGAGAATCTTGGTAATCCATTTTTGGGAGGTCCCCCATTAGATTAAATTTGTCAGAGAGAGCTGACGATAAATGATGGCATTGTTCCTTCGTGTGTGTCAGCCATATAATTTTAAATTACAAGCTTTTCCACCACACATCGTTCCTTGCCTCATTTAATTTATTGGAAACAGAGAGCAGAGGTAAAGCTGCATTAAAAAATCACACTTACAGACTGGTGTGCCCCCTCCCTGTGTAACCTGAATTCCAGCCCTGAATCTGCAGGATTTAATCTCAGATGCTGGGGAGGGCTCACCACGTGTCTCAGGCAAATCTGGTGCATTTGGACTTTATGGAAACAGCAAGACTTTGGTACACACTTAAGTAACATAAGAATGGAAAAACATTGATGCAACAAATTTGCTGTGAGATTTTCCATCTTAATGACTTGGGAGTATGCACAAGTCTCTGCTGTGAACAGTGAAACACTTGCAGGGTTATTTATTACTTATTTATTATAATGATAAAATCAAGATAGCATATGGATGAATATGGACACATAGGGATGAATTTCAATCTCTAACATCCCTTTTTCCAGCCTGTCTTTTTATTCCTTGGATGTGCCCCCATCTCTTTTTCATAAAGTTAGAACATTTTATAGAATCTGCTCTTTAGAGATCAGTTTCTCATGAGTTTCAGGGAGTGTTTCTCAAAAGGGTTAAATGCTGATGGGATTTTTAAACCCTAATGGTGAGGAACACGCTTCAGATACCATCTGAATTCTGAATTTAATTTCTGATTTTTATTTTATTGCTTCTAAACCAAAACAGAGACAGCATCATATGCAGAGTTCTTGCTAATTAACAAACAGAAATGAAGCAGAACTTCCTGAAAAGCCAGGAGCTGCATGTGTGTTTATCACCGGGATGGGATTTGATGCTTTCACACACAGGATTTATAGCAATTTTTATGTTGCTGGTGACACATTGAGTGTTACAGGACACAATAAAAAATGAATTGGAACCTGATCAGGTAATTGATCAAAGAGCATCACTGTGAGCAGCTGCCCAGAATTCTTACTAAACCTCAAGAAGGAGTGGATAGAACAGGTTACAGACACAACTTCAGCCACCTTCAGAGGCTGGCAGGCACCTGCCACGGCCAAAGTACACAAAGCAACCTAATGAGAGCTGTGAAAGTCCCTGCTTTTAATGTGAAATCCCCTGCTCTCACTGCTTGAAAAGATGGGACTGTGGGGAAAGCACAAGCTGAACTCTGGGTTAAATATTCCAGTTACAATCCCTGCCAATAGATGGATGGGAAATTACAAGAGCAGGGGAACGGAGCTGACCCAGCCTCCAAGGTCAAACACTCCAGAGGAGTTTGATCAGTTCCCACCCATCACAGGGTCTGTATCAATTTCCACTTCACCACCCTGGATCAATGCAGCAGCCTCCATTCCAGCCAGAGCTGATCAACAGCTCGATCCCAGGATCAATCAGTTCAGCTGCTTCCAGACTTACCAGAGGCTCAGGGAATATCCTGAGTGGGGAGGGACCCCCGAGGACCACCCAGCCCAGCCCTGGCCCTGCACAGGCACCAAACAATCCCACCCTGTGCATCCCTGCCAGCAGTGTCCAAACTGACTCGAGAAATTCCCCAAACAGACCAGATTCAGTTATTTATTTTGTAGAACAGACCTGTAGTTTTTATTCTCTCTCTCTCTCTTTTTTCCTTCTCTTGCTGTTCAAGTGTAACTTGAAAATTTGTAAACTTTTCCCTAAAGGCAAGCAATCAGCTGGGTTTTTCCCTGGCTTTAATGGGAGTTTGGTCAGAAATCAGTCACTGGACTGTTCCCTGTGGGAGAAGTACACTCAGAAGCTGGAGTGAAGTCTAATTGGAGATAATATTTTCCTGTTTTGTCTTGGGGTTATTTTGACCCATGGTATATATATTTAATTCTTGGTGTTATAATCTGTTTATTTATTATCAGAAGTTCCTAGGCCAAACAAACATCAGTTATTGATTTGATGTACATTCCTAATTAACTATAGGGGTGAAGGAACCAATATTCCCAAATTTCTGATGAGGGCTTTGATAGTACCTGACACTTGAATGAAAAATTCAGAAACCTAGGAACACCTAAACCTACAATGCTCAGACCACCTCAGGTCTCTCTTATGTAACAAAACCTCCCAAGGCCATAAATAAGAATATCACTATAATAATAAATAACAGGTAAATAATAACCAAAATGCTTCTGACCAAGACCAGTTTAATTTTCCTTTGGTTTTCTTTCCTTTGGGAAGGGAAAGGCCCTGCTTTATTGGAACTGCAGAGAGAGCTGCCAGATTGAAGTGACAGTGATATTGCTTCTCCTTGGAGTGGAAATCATGTGTGATGAGCCACACATCAACTTGTCAGCTCTAACAATTAATCCTCTTATTAACAGAGATCCCCCAGGATTATGGAATACCGTGAGTTAGGGTATGACTTTGCCATTATCCTGCTCCAAATCTGGCATAACTGATGGAATAAAGAGAATTGCAGCACTCGCCAGCACAGGGCTTTATCTGTGGAGATAAACTGAGAATTATGATGCTCCACAGCCTCTTTACTTGGAAGAGGTCCAGGAAAAGTCCTGGCCTTTCCCTGAGCAGCACTGGAATGGAAATGAGAGGCAGAAAGGTGCATTTTCCACGGCTGGAGGAGTGGGATTATATTGGACTGTGAACATGGAAAACATGATCTGTGCATTGTGTTTGAGTGAGCCTGGATATATTAAATATGTCCTGAAAAAATGTTTTGTGTAGCAAATATCAAAACATCCTCCATATATTCAGATAAAGTCACTTTGTAATGGTTCTTGCTTTTTTTTTTTTTTTTTTTTTTAATAAATAAATCTACTGCCCAGGAAACATTTAATGAGCTGAAAGCAGAATGGAAGAAAATATATGTAATCAAAACAGCTTGTTTTGGTTTTGGATATCACAGTGCCAGTACCTTGCAGATAATTTTTTATCAATTTTCATCAATTCAATATGTATTTATTCTCAGCATGCAATCCTGCAATTACTTTGCAATCTGGGCATAGATAATTCCATAAATAAGTGTTTTTCCACTTGAAATTTGATTTCAGAGTAAGATGCCTATTGACATTGCCCTCAGCCTCATTGTCTTCTCGGGAGGCTGAGCTTTATTTCCTAATAAAGCACCATGGGATGCAGTTCAGGCAGTTGTTTTGGTTGCTCTCCTAATTAAGACTTTTCAGGTCAAAGTAACAGCCAGTAATAGGCTCATAGCAGAACTGCACTTCATGGACTAGAAGTAAAGTTTATGAAAAGTGAAACAAAGGAAAAAGATTGTTTTAGTGAGAGTGAATCAAGTGTTAAGATTAAATTATCTGGCGAGAGAAGCCCTACCAAAGTAAACAACTGTTTCCATTTGATGTAACTGAATATTGTAGCACCAGAGCCCAGAGAATAAATCCAGGCAGCACCCCCAGACCCTGTCACTGGCTCAGTGCTAAAATGCAATGAAAAAGATGCAGCAGAAGAGATTTTATTTCATGTTTTGGAGCAAAATCTTGTCATGGTTTCCCAGTCATTGCACAAAGATTTCGGTGCTGCTCCACAGCCCCTGTCTCAGAGAGCAGGGGAGATTTCCTGGCTCTTCTGGCATCAGGCTCTTGTACTGCTCTCTCTTTTTATTTGTTCCACTCTGCAGGGTTGGAGTCCCATTATAAAATCACTCTGACATGCTGACTCTGGGAGTAATCAAAGACATTAAACACCAGAAATGTTCTGTTCTCTTACAAGATTCTTTGTGCTCCTGTGTTTGGAGCTGCTGCCAGTCGGAAACAACAAACTGATGGATACCTCTGCAGATGGATTGCTTTCCCTTCTGCCATAATTTAAATTTCTACTTTTACTGTAACGAGAAACCTCCAGTTCCTTCTCCTGCCAGTACTGCATGCAGATGGATGGCTCTCCCTCCTGGTCTCAGTGGTTGGCATGGACCTCCTCAGGAACACAGCAGGAACTGAAATCTCTTCTGATCTCTTTCAATCTCTGAGATTTTTCTCTGTGATTCTGCCTGAGGGCATTTAACAGTCACTCAGAATCCAATCTGCATCTCTATCCTTCTCTCTACAGTTGTTCTTTTAACTGTGGCTGGATTTGAACAAGGGGAGCTCACACTGGTTTTGATGATAATTGAAAAACAATCATAATCTGGGGCCTTATGCTTTAGAGGGAACATGAGCAGAACTTGGTCATTCAATTATAAACATATTTCATTTTTATTTTTACCCCTATTTTTCCTTCAGAAAAGGTGGGATCATCCTTTCTGTCCCTGTTCCCCCTCTGCAGATGGACAACAACCTCCTTTTCCCTCTGAGCAGGGGTAAGGGGCACTCCCTGCAAATGCCTCCAGAAGGGCTCAAAGATTAGAACTTCCTTCAGCTGTGAATGGCACTGGGTCACAGCTTCTGACAAGGATTTACTCTCATTAAAAACTCCTTCATGGGCTGTTGCAGGGCCTTGTTCTCAGACATTTCATAGCGCTGGCCCACAAAGCAAATGAGGTGACCTCAGTTCTCTTCACCTCCAAAATAAAATGCAAAAACTCACCAGGGAGCCACTGGAGCACTTGTTAACTGCAGCATCTGCAGGAATCACTGCAGGCAACTTCTTTGTCTGAAACTGGTTAATTTAGACTGGAGTACTGAATGTTTGTCTTTAGATCAGTCTGTAAAATGCCTTCAGAGAACGTCAGTACCACATCACAAAACAGGGAAATTAAACTCTACCTATGTGGGCCCAAGCTATCTCTCTGCCTCCTTGACTTTGTTTTCTCCATACCTGTTCACTGACTCCTAACTATAAAGTTCCTCTATCCCTGTTGAAGAAACCAGACCCTAACATGATCTGGGGTCCAAAAGTATTTGCTATTTGTTTCCAACTCGTGTTTTAGGCTTTACAAGAAACTCAATGTGGTCTTATTAAACCTTTATCCCCTGCTTTTAACAACCACCTTTTTTTGGCTACATCAGCCACAGGAAGATAAGACTCAGAGTATTTAAAGCAGTGTTTTACTGACCACGAGAGACTCTAGGTGCGAGGCCATCGGTAATCAGCTCCCATATCTCACTCCGTGCAAGAGAAGCTGCTTGTCCATGATAAATGAGAGCTGTGTCACTGTTCAGGCTTTGAGTTCATCTGCTGGGGTGCATCTGCTACTCTTGGGCAAAGTATTCTGGATTAGGCTTCAGGAGCCCTTAGTTTTATACTCAGCATCCCCCAAAATAAGTAGGGCATCCCTGCAGGGGCATTCACTGATACAAAGCCTTCTGTTAACTTTCAATTTCATTATAATTACTCCTCAAACGCAGGCACTGAGGTGGGGAAAAGGTAAAACATATGTGGGACCCTCCACCTAATTTCCAGTTTTCATTTCCACGCTTCCCTATAGGAAAGGTTTCCATTTGAAAATCAAAATAAAAGCGGGACTTTTGAAAGAGTGAAGGCATTTCAACTAAAATGCGTATTTTTAGGGCATCTCTGGATCAAGCTCAGTCATGGATTCTTGTAAGATAGAGAATTGCTTCAGGAAGCAATTTCCTTCTTTAGAAATACTGGCTGCAATGTTTTCTGGATATTGATCCCTGATCAAACAATCTGCAAAACAACTGGAGTTGCACAGCGAAGCAAGGACAGAGCTACAGACTCGCTTTTCTTTCAATTTCCACAACAACTGTTGCAGTTAGCTCACAATTTTAGGAACCATCACCATCCACAACAAACATGAACCGAATAAAAAACCTGGGAGGTTGTACAGCAGCAGTCTGGGAAGGGAAGGGAGGAAGGGAGGAAGGGAGGAAGGGAGGAAGGGAGGAAGGGAGGAAGGGAGGAAGGGAGGAAGGGAGGAAGGGAGGAAGGGAGGAAGGGAGGAAGGGAGGAAGGGAGGAAGGGAGGAAGGGAGGAAGGGAGGAAGGGAGGAAGGGAGGAAGGGAGGAAGGGAGGAAGGGAGGAAGGGAGGAAGGGAGGAAGGAGGAAGGGAGGAAGGGAGGAAGGGAGGAAGGAAGGAAGGAAGGAAGGAAGGAAGGAAGGAAGGAAGGAAGGAAGGAAGGAAGGAAGGAAGGAAGGAAGGAAGGAAGGAAGGAAGGAAGGAAGGAAGGAAGGAAGGAAGGAAGGAAGGAAGGAAGGAAGGAAGGAAGGAAGGAAGGAAGGAAGGAAGGAAGGAAGGAAGGAAGGAAGGAAGGAAGGAAGGAAGGAAGGAAGGAAGGAAGGAAGGAAGGAAGGAAGGAAGGAAGGAAGGAAGGAAGGAAGGAAGGAAGGAAGGAAGGAAGGAAGGAAGGAAGGAAGGAAGGAAGGAAGGAAGGAAGGAAGGAAGGAAGGAAGGAAGGAAGGAAGGAAGGAAGGAAGGAAGGAAGGAAGGAAGGAAGGAAGGAAGGAAGGAAGGAAGGAAGGAAGGAAGGAAGGAAGGAAGGAAGGAAGGAAGGAAGGAAGGAAGGAAGGAAGGAAGGAAGGAAGGAAGGAAGGAAGGAAGGCGCTGAGCAGGGCAGGGGTTCTGCACTTGCCTCTTTGATGAGGTTCATGAACCTGGGCCCGAAGCGCCAGGGCTTGTGGCGGTGGCACTGCAGGGAGCTGACAGTCATCTGGGCCGCTCGCTGGGAGGCCACGGCCACCATGTACACGGCGTCGTACATCAGCGCTGCTTCCGTCTGCACAAACACAGACGAGTTAACAAACACAGACGAGTTAACAAACACAGCCCGAGTTAACAAACACAGCCCGAGTTAACAAACACAGCCCCGAGTTACTGCTCTGCACAAACACAGCCCTCAGTAACCTCCTCTGCTGCTGCCAGCCCTGCCCGGGGCTCCTCGCAGGGAAAAGCCTCTCCTGGGCTGGCCTTGGAGCCCTGAGGAGCAGCTAAATCCAGTTCTTCGCATTATTTTTGAGTGTTTTCAGCACTGGGAGGGAAACCACAGCGGGTAGCTACAGGGAGAAGAGGTCGGGGGTGCCAGGCAGGCTGGAGAGGGCTTTTAAGAAATCCCAGGTGTATGAGCCACTGTTCTCATGGCACCTGTGGGATTGCTTCCTTCCCAACAGGGCAGGCTGGCCCTGCTCTCCAGGGAAGCCAATCCCACTGCCCAGGTATCTGCTGCCCTCCAGGATCCTGCTGCCCTCCAGGATCCTGCCTTTTGGCACAAATGTGTGCAGTGGTGTCCTAGAGAGAGGGAAAATGTCCTTTGGAGGTGTGCTTTTGGGGGATTAAGTTGGATTCACACATCTAGCTTCCCACTACAGCCCTTAGATCCTTCAATACTGCCCCATATATTCAGCCACCAAAATTTCTGGGTGCTCTTTGTGCCTCTGTGTTTCTTTTGAGAGTGGGTTTGTGGGTTTAAAGGCACAGCCTCAAAGTGACATCACACACTCTGTCCCACTTTGTCACCTCAGAAAAGTCTCACCCTCACCTGCACTGGGCTTCAGTGCTCCCACAGTGAGGTGGGAAAGGCTGTGTGTCCCTTAGTGATGCTGCCCAAATTACCTTTCAGGTAAATATAATGAATAATTGAGCCCGGGCCTGAAGGAAAAAAGGCAGCAATTCTGCAGATGAGAAACTGGACTCCTTTATAGGAACTACAGAGCTGATCAGTTTTCTGTTTCTTTTGCATGCAATTCATCTGGGAAATTAATACATTTGATTCTTTGTCTGAGCCATTTACTTGAGTAAATTACAACAGCATCAGTGTTCCCAGTATTGGAGGGTTTTGCTCAAATGGGTCTGAATTTAAGGACCAATCTCAAGATGGTGCAGAGGAGGAATTGGTCTTGATGCGCTTGTCAGAATCTGCCCAAAATAATGCTCCACAATGGGAGCAAATTGTGAGATCAGAAAACATTGTGAGTGATGAGTCAAGCAGGAGGAGACAATAGCAGCTGTTCTCACTGCCAAGTGTCTCCACCAGGCAGTTGTTCCAAGCACGCTCAGGGCACCAAGGCCTGACCCCAAATCCCTCCAAATCGATGGAAATATTCCCATCAGTGTCAGCAGGCCTCAGTTTTCACACTGGACTGGGCCCTCAGGGTTGGATTTTAGTGGCTCTGCCTGTGTCCCAGGCCCAGAGAGCCTGGGAGGAGACGCTTGGTGAGGAAGCTCCTCTGCCCTCGCTCTGTTGTGTCTGGGGGTGCTGGTGCTTCGCCCGGAGCACACGGTGTCTGCAGCACTGCCAGGCCTGGCTGCTCAGTGCTGTCCTTGTGCCACTTGTCACTCATCACTCCTCTGTGCAGCAGCAGGCAGCTTTGCCACCCCCCTTGGCCTGTCACTTCTCCCCTCACCGTGGCTCTCTGTAACAGGTCACCTCATTCTCCAAAGTCCAACACCTCGCCCTGACTTCTGTGCTTTTATGTCAGGAGACAGAGACTCAGAGTCAGTCCTGGAACTTGTTTTTCTCATTTTTGTGTGCTGCTTAAGCCACTGCAAAGAAAGCCAGAGATCTCATTAGACCTGCTCTGCCTCTGGGTGCAAGTTGGGCATCCAGCAGGACGTGAACTCAGAAGTGTCTTGCTTGTGCCCTGCTGACTTCCCACGAGCTGCTTTCAGGGCAAACAGCAGAGCATGAACCAGAAGGGATAAATCCTGAGTTAATAACAGGATGTACAGTCCTGATCTCTGTGCACTGAGCCGCCTGTCACAGCCTTATTGTCAAATGAAATGCAGCAGTGGTGCAGCTCTCCATCAAAGTGGGCAATAATGGAACTGCTGGGAATATTGAAATGATCCCAGCAGGGAGGGAGAGGCATCAAGGACACTGAGATGATGAAGATGCAAAGGAGAGCACAAGAACCAGGGACAGCAAGGAGAGCAGACGAGGGGTGAGGATTTTGCTTTCCCCAGTGTTGTATTTGGGGGATTTCTGTGTGAATTCCCATCAGGAATTCCCAGGGACAATTTTCTCCCTGCTTTGGGTACAAGTGAGCACGGTGACACTGCCCAAAGCAGCACCAGTGTGTGCAATGCCAGGGACAGCACACTTAATGCATTTCTCCTCAGGATGTTAAGACATTTCCAAATTTTCCCTGCAATCATCTGCAATAAAGACCATTTCTTATTGCTTTGAGCTCCGCTCAGTCCATGAGATACATTATCTCATACTGCAAAGAGATGGCAACCCTTCACCCTGCCAAGCTGAATGGAGTCATGTTGTCTCTGTAATTGTTCCTATTCTTTCCTTTCCTCCTTGGGGGAGTGCTGGGAGGAATCCTGATTCCCTGGCTTGATGATACCTCTCACCCATCTTTAAATTACATCTCGAGAGCCATAGCTTCTATAGAGATGGAAATGAAGAGAAAGGGCACTTCACCCATTTAAAAATGCTACTCCCTTCCCACACATGTGGGATCTGCCCCTGCAGGTCACAAATCCTGCACCTGCTCGGGAAGTCCCATTTTCTGCTGCGCTTCCACTGCACAACGCGGAAGGCGAGGGGGGAATCGGGGCAGCATTTCAGTTTCCAGCAGCAGCAGCAGCAGCGAGATGAGCGATGGCACTGCGCTGGGGCATGGTCCCTGTGCCACCCCTGGTGGGGTGGCTGCTCACTCACTGCCCCTGTGCCACCCCTGGTGGTGTGGTTGGTCACTCACTGTCCCTGTGCCACCCCTGGCAGTGTCCTGCTCACTCACTGTCCCGCTCACTCACTGTCATGGTGCCACCCCTGGCACTGTCCCGCTCACTCACTGTCCTGCTCACTCACTGTCCCTGTGCCACCCCTGGCAGTGTCCCACTCACTCACTGTCCCACTCACTCACTGTCATGGTGCCACCCCTGGCAGTGTCCTGCTCGGTCACTGTCCCGCTCACTCACTGTCATGGTGCCACCCCTGGCAGTGTCCTGCTCGGTCACTGTCCCGCTCACTCACTGTCATGGTGCCACCCCTGGCAGTGTCCTGCTCGGTCACTGTCCCGCTCACTCACTGTCATGGTGCCACCCCTGGCAGTGTCCTGCTCGGTCACTGTCCCGCTCACTCACTGTCATGGTGCCAGCCCTGGCAGTGTCCCCCTCGCTCACTGTCCCACTCACTCACTGTCATGGTGCCACCCCTGGCAGTGTCCTGCTCACTCACTGTCATGGTGCCACCCCTGGCAGTGTCCCCCTCGCTCACTGTCCCGCTCACTCACTGTCATGGTGCCAGCCCTGGCAGTGTCCTGCTCGGTCACTGTCCCTGTGCCACCCCTGGCAGTGTCCCGCTCACTCACTGTCATGGTGCCACCCCTGGCAGTGTCCCGCTCACTCACTGTCATGGTGCCAGCCCTGGCACTGTCCTGCTCACTCACTGTCATGGTGCCACCCCTGGCAGTGTCCTGCTCACTCACTGTCATGGTGCCACCCCTGGCACTGTCCCGCTCACTCACTGTCCTGCTCACTCACTGTCCCTGTGCCACCCCTGGCAGTGTCCCACTCACTCACTGTCCCGCTCACTCACTGTCATGGTGCCAGCCCTGGCAGTGTCCCACTCACTCACTGTCATGGTGCCACCCCTGGCAGTGTCCCACTCACTCACTGTCATGGTGCCAGCCCTGGCAGTGTCCCCCTCGCTCACTGTCCCTCTCACTCACTGTCATGGTGCCGTCGCGGAGCCCCGAGTCGGGCTTGGGCGGCGCCTGCAGCCGCTCCATCGACCACTTGTCCACCACGGCCGACACGTGCGGGTTCTCGATGTTGAGCAGCCGAAAGCCCGTCATGTTCACCCCGCTGTACCTGTAGGGCTCCAGGTCCAGTGCAAACAGGTCCTAAAGCGCCAGCAAGGACACAAACAAAACCATTTCTAAAGCAATTTGTGGGGCTTTCCCCCCGTGCCCACCCTGGCTCCCGTTTGAAAGCTGACTGAGCCAAAGCTGTGTGCGATGGGTGACATACCACACGGCTGCTTTTGGGAAGGAAAAGATCACTTCCCCGCAGCAGAACTGCTTTGCAAGCAACCTGCACACTTTAATTCACAGCAGTGCTGCTGCTCTGACAGGCTGACATGAGGAATTAGCTGGCCGGTGTCAAGCTTCTTTCTAGGCTGAGGGGAGGAAAATTCCGAGAGACACGGAGAGCGCTGCGCCTTGGCTGCTTGTGAATCCCAATTTCCCCCGCCGTGCCTCCCCAGGCACCTCTGCCAGGCTCTGGGATGGATATGTCAGTGACTGACCCATGTGAGACCCTCCCGAGCTGCGTTTGTGCCACCAAAGAAAACTTCTGTTATAAAATTTCCTGAGTGCTTTTATCCGTTTGTGATTTTGTGGTTTTATAAGTAAATGAAACAATTAAACAGTGAGCCAGCAGTGCCCACAGTGCAAAGCCATTCACTCCTTATTTTGTTTCACTCTGGTCCATCTGTACTGATGCTTTCTCGTTAATCATCATACTGCAATTAATTTTCACTGCATTAAAGTGTTAGCCAGCCCCAGAAATGGGGCCAAACAGCTTTCCTAAGAAATTGTGGGTCCTGATATTCCTAAGGAGCATTAGTACCCATTCTCCAGAGGTTTCCTTGACTAATGGCAACAAGATCTCCTAGAAAGAGGGGGAAAATTAGCTGTCTTTTCTGAAACAGAGGAAATTCCCCCCCAGATGCTTATAGTGTTACTTACCAGTGTTGTAAAAAAGTAGTGGTAGTATTCTGTCATCATTCCCATGGAGAGAATCTGTGAAAGAGATGGAAAGGTGGAGGTACTTTAGTCCGAAAGCTCCCAGTGTGCTGCAGGGCCTTTGAAAAGCAAGGGTTAAGCACATCACAGGCCATGAGAGCTTGATTGCAATAAACCCTACATTTTTCTTTAGGAGCCAAACATTTCCTGTTGTATGTAAATGGTGTTTTTATTACCTCTGCTCAGGAGAGAGATTAAAGATTGCAAAACTTCCAGGACAAGAAAAATTACTAGACATAACGAGACGCTGATTTTTAAAATCCTTTAGTCTGCAGTTTGAGAGTGCTAAAAAGGAATTTATTAGCAGATAACACAGTTGGTAGGGAAGTGCTTAGGGGCAGGTTTTCGTGTTCTGCTGCCAGGTGAGAACAGGACACTGCTGAGGGCACAGGAGTCAAGGAGGAAAACAGAAAGAAGGAAGTTTCTCTGAGTGCCTTTTGTTCCACTGGGGAATGTGGGTCAGCAGGAGGGGTGCCAAAACAGCTGGGATGGAAGAAACAGCCTCCCTGCAGCCTTCCTCCACTTGTCCCCACACTGTCACCATCATTCTGCCATCTCTGGGATCTTGTGAGGAGGAGGAGGAGGAGGAGGAATTATAAACTGGGAAAGTGCTGAGGAATTCATTGCCACAACAGCAGCACAGACCAAGGTTAACTCCTGCTCAGTCCTGATCACAGCAATGTAAGGATCTGTTACTAATACCCTTTTAGGACAGTTTTTGGAGTGCCTGAATAGCTGTTTGAAAGGCAGGGGGAAATAGAGGGATTTGGCTGGCCAAAATTCCCTTTGCTGGCAGAAGCCTCTGAACATCAGTAGAGTGAAGAAAAGGAGAAAGAAAACCCTGAACTTTCTGAGCTGCAGCAGATAATAAAACCAGCTCAGTGTTAATCGCAAACAACTGATCCGTTTCCAGCCACTAAAAGTCAAGCCAGAAGGCAACTATTTCATTGAAATGCTCCACTGGATTTACACATCAAAATTGCCTTTTTTATTTCTGATATTATTAATCCTCTTCTGTTCTGTTTCTTGGAGCTCTTTTATTACCTGTAGAAATAGCTGGAGGCGGCTGCTCCTGCCCTGTTTTTGCCCAGATAACAATACAGGGCTGCAGCCAGGGGAACTTCGGCGTGCTCTGCTTCCCAGCTGACCCGGCTGGACTCAGTCCCCTCCCTGGAGCCACTGGATTTCTGTGCCTTTGCAAAGGAGGTGCCAAATCTATGGGAATTTTATGCTGCAGGTCTCCTCTGGGCTGAAACTGCGCTGGAAGAGCCCAGCTGTGACCCCGTGGGGCCCAGAGCAGCTGCCAGGTTAAAGGAAGGAGAAAGAAAACCCTGAACTTTCTGAGCTCTGCAGGTAGCTGAGGCAGGGCAGCTTTCCTGTCAGACCCGAGGGGAGCAGCCTGACAGGAGAGTTTGCCTCTGAACACGCTCTGGATAAAAGCTTTTGGGAGATGCTGATCGCCCCGCAGCGCCCTGTGAACACAGCTGGCAGCACACACACAGAGCTCTGAATCGTCATGGTTGCAGACGTCGTGCCACAGGTTTGTTCTTTAAAGCAAAACCACCCCAAAGCAAGGCACAAAAAAATGCCCAAACAAACGAGCAAAAGCCCCAAACCCCGGGACAAACAGAAACAAAGCCCCTCAACTGGTTGTTGAGCCTCAAACTGGTTGTCAACAAAGCCTCAACTGGTTGTCCTCCCCTCTCTCAGCCATTAAGGATGAGAATTAGCTAAAAGCTCTTTAGCACTCTGACATGCCTGTGACAAGTGCATTAGATTAAATAGGGGCTTTTTATTCGAGGATCAAACCGACTTTGCAGTAATAATTTATGTTTAAGGGTAATATGGCTGCTAAGCAAAATTCACACCGAAGGACGATTTAATGCTCTAATGCAGGAAAACGGGAGATGGAATCAAGTCAAAGCAAAAGCAAGAGGAGTGCTGAGAATCATGCTGGACATCCCAAAGCATCAATAACTCCCAAGCCTTCATTCCCTGGATGCTCCTGTCGGTGTAAATAGGAGTTCCCAGGGCTCTTCTGCTGGGTGTCTGCAGCACAGCAGACACAGGAAAGCAGCTCCCAGCAGCTCCCAGGAGCAGGACAGTAAGAGCCTGCTTGGAGCAAGGGTGGGCTCCAGGCTGGGACCCCCCTGAAGCATCTGGCAAAGCTTCCCACAGAGCAGGTGACCTGAAAGAGAGAAGCAGCCCAGGAGAGAGAGGGGAAGGCAACATCTCTGTCTGTGTGCCTGCCCACAGGAAACTGGGGTGAGGTTTCATTGCTCATTGCTATTTAAATAACTTTGCATGTAATTATGTAAATGATTATGCACCTGATACAAATGTCCTATTTAAATAATAACAGCTTTTACTTACAGTGGAACTCAGATGAATGTAAACTAGGGAAATCAGCCTCAGATATTCTCCTTGTACATCTCCTGCCCAGCCTTCCCTGTATAACATTTGTTCTTCAGCCAAACTCAGATAGGGTTGGACAATGGGAGATAAAGACACTTCCATCCCTAATTATGCATTCCAGATCAGGAGCCTGGGCCTTGTCCTGTGCAGCTGTGCACTTGCAGCTGCGGGTCGTGAACCACGAAGTGAATCCAAGAAAATATCAGTGGTCAAATTATATATGGTGAGCTGACAGAGACTGGATAAAAATACTCTCTCTTATGTCTGAAAATCTCTTTTGGGTGCCCTGTTCTTGGCTTGAATCACATCCCAGCTCTATCTTGCATTTGTTCAACTTGTGCAAAACTCCCTGCCTCATTTAGATCCATTGTCAGTCTGCCTTCGAGGCGGGCTGGAACTGGAATGATGGGCAAGTGCTTTAGTGGGAACTGCACCAAATCCTGTGCTTGCTTTCACTCTGCATTTCCCTCACTCGAGCTATTATATCATTTCATGACCATTAACTGCATTTCATTTTCCAATTAATTAGCCCCTCTGCTTTCTAAGGCCACTCCATCCCTGCTTCTCACCCACAGGGGGGCACCTGGGGGGATGTGCCACTGGTATTTCTCCCATGGAAGTGGGAACAGAGCTAATCCTGCCTTTTCTTAGCAGGGAGTGGGCTCCAGCCTACCTGCCAGGTCCCTCGAAGGAGCACAGTCAGGAGCTGAAGTTTTCTATTCTCACGTCTATTGCTGTCCCAGGAATGTACTCCCTGGTGACACCTGCTTTTCCAGCCTTCTGGAGGAACTGAATTAGTGATTCTTTTCGTTGTCTGTCACATCGTCCCTACAGGATGCTCTGTGAGAGCCCTAAACCTGATTACATACACAGTACACTTCCTCAAATGTATTTTGGGGGTGTGAAGAAAGGAGTAGGTAATTTAAGGTTAGCAGGGATGTACTTTCTCAGAGGTGAGTTTGCCTAACAGTAAAATCTGTGTTCACTCCTGGTGTGTTAGCACAAACTGAGGGTTAAGCACAACAACTCAACCTCTTCAGCCAGGTTCCTCATACAGAAGGCAATATCAGAGTGAATAGTGAGCAGGATAAATTGCAGGCTTTGTGCATAAAACAGATGGCATTTTGCAAGAGCCACATTTAATTTACTCGGGGAGTGCTTGCCTAATGCAGAGAGAGCACAGACCCTCTGTCCACCAAACATTCCAGGTAAATGCCATAACCTGCAAAGGAGGGCCAGGCCTCGTGGGGCTGGGCAGGGACTGGGGGAATCCAGGCTCTCAGAGCGTGTCAGAGAGCAGGGGAGCAGCTTGTTCAGCTGAGTGCAGGCTCTGGGCTTTAGCTGAATGAGGTTATTCATTCACCTGCTCTTGCTGTGCACACAACGAGCGTGGCTTGATGGGGTTTTAGTGGAAGCCATAAATAAGCAGAAATTAGAGAAGGAATCTGTCTTTTGTGGTGCTTTGTAAAGCAGAGGCTGGAGGAGGCGAGTGAAGAGGTCCCTGGTGCACACACTGCCAGCACAGCTCCAGCAGAGTTCTGGGCTAATCCTTCTGCTCTCAGAGGAGCTTTTGGGCACCTCCCTCCCTGGGAAAGAAGCAGTGTCCCCTCCCTGCTCCATGGGCTACTAAACACCTACTACATTACCTAAATACAGTGAACAGACAAGAAGGAGCTGCTCTGGGGACAGCTTCAGGTGCCCGAGTCCTGCTCCTGTTAGAAATCTTACATAATTTAACAGCACCACCTGTTTTTCCTGTGACAGCTTTGGATCGTTTGCAAAGTCAAAAACATTCCCTACTGACATCACAGAGTTTCCTTGAAATGATTTCTCCAGTGTTTGATATCTTGCTTCCATCCAGGGTACAGTGACAGAGGGGTCTGTGAGTGCAGGGATGGGAGATGAACAGGGCTCTTCCTGTAGCCTGCAATCAGAGGAGTCCCACGGGAATTCAGAGCCCTCCACACCTCCCCACTTCACAGCTGCCTCTGGCAGGGAGGAACCCAGCCCCTGAGTTATTGCTGCCAGCATCTACACTCAGGCACAGAACTAGCTCACAGAAAAGCCATTTCCCCTCTCTTTCTAGCCTATATTTATGTTGTTCCCTCTCCCACAGCGCTGACCCACAGGTGTACCTCTCTCAATCTTCCTGTTTTCTCCCCCACTGTCATTCCCCCTCCTTCCCCAGTCCTTCAGGTGCTGGAGAGCATTATCTGTATCTGCAGCCTGTCACTTGGCTGGCTGATCCATATCCCACACAAACTTTTCTGCTGCTTCGCCCTGCTTTAGTGCATCTTTCAGCACTCCCTCCTCCTCCTTTGACACCCAGGTTTTGCATTTTGGATTTTTTTCCATACTGGAATCTTTGTGCCTCCTGCAGGGTGCCAGACATCTGCACCTTCATCTTGCTGGTCCTTCAAAATCTGTGTTGTCAGCTTAACTCTTCCCCCACGGATCTCCTTTTGGAGCAGCCAAATGTGGGGATATTTTGGGCAGCCCTGCAGGGGCAGCCCCCTCCCCCTGCCCAAACAGTGCTGCTGCAGTGCCCTCCCCACCCCTGTACCTCAAATCCTTCACACTGAGGAAATCCTAACACGTGGTGCAGGACAGCATTCCTGGGAGCAGGAAATCTCACCCTACAGGCTCACAGGAGTTGTGGGCTGTAGCTGATCTAGGACTCTGCAAGCCCCAGGTTTCTCCAGCCTCGAGAGGAACATTCCAGGCTCCACACACGAATGCAGTAACCTGCCTTACCAACTTTGGCACAAAAAGCTGCTCTGCAGAACTTAAGTGTTTCAGTGAAACATTCTGGGCTGGGAACAGAAAGGGACCTTTATGGGCATTTGGTCAGTGAAAGCTCTCTGCTGCTCTGCTGGGATCAGGGTATCCCATCAGACTGCCTGGCAGGAGAAATAACTCATCCCTCATCCCTAGGGGTGCAGCAAGAAGGGAAGTGCCCTCAAAATGTGTGGAGCTGTTTGCTGCAGGTCAACAAGCGGCGCTTTAGACTGCGATTGTCGAGGAACATACAGCAAGTGACACCAGCAAACTGTAATTCCCACCACCCCCCGTGTGCCCCTGGGAACGTCCCAGCCCATTAATGTCAGGCTGTGTTTGTCCTTGCCTGCTGTGGCTGCCCAAATCTCACACCCAGCCTGGGCCAGCCCTCACACAACCACCTCTCCCATCGGTTTAAAGGACAGCTTTTCCTTCTGATTCCGCCTCTATCTTTTATGGGAAAGAAATAAAAACTCTGTTGATCAAACCAGGAGAAGCTGAAACACATGGAGTGATGTCCCTAGTGAGGCAGGACCTGGACTGTCAGAAAGAAAAGCCTGTTTGCTCCTGTGGGATGCTCATGGGGCTGTCAGTGGCTCAGTGGCTGCTGCACCTTTTGTTGTGACTTCTGTCCCTGCATTCACAAGCCCCCAGGCCAGGCTGGGGGGTGCCTTTGGTTTTGGTGGAAGTGGGATCAGACAGATTTTGGGGAACAGGCTCACGTGGAGCTCTGCCTCCCCGTCCCCGGTACCTGCTTGAGGATTTCTGCCGCCGTCTCATGTGAGCAGTCAAATATCACATAGAACTCCTTGCCCTTCTTCATTTCCTTCAGCAGGGGCCTGGCATCCTTGTTCCCAGGGGGCAGCTGGCGGATTTTGATCTTGATGTTGTATCTGGAAGGGGCTTTGATGAGCTCCTGCAGGCGAATTAGACCTGAGGAATGACAGAAATGACACAATCACCATCCCGTGCCATGAGGATTTAGTGTCACTTATCAGGGTCTCTCACACTCCACACTCCCTAAGGATAATTGCTAGTTCCATATTTGCCAGCTTCCTAGCTAATATTATTAAAGCTTTTCATTCCCGTGTTGGGACTTGGCTTCTAAATATTTTGAAAGGTGTTTTTAACTGGTTGGCTGGAGGATATGTTTGCACTGATGTAATACAATATAAACACACTGTAGTATGTTTAAATTGAGACGTGAAAAGCAAATAAGGGTTCTTCCTGTGCAGCTCATTATTATTCCAATACCAAACAGCAAGAAGATAAAATTGAGGAAACCTCCTCCTAACATTCCTGCCGGGTGTCACTCAGCAGCTGTGAGTTCTTAGAGAGTCTTTTGGGATGCAGCTCTACATCCTCGAACACGGGTGATCTCTCAGACTCGCTGTTCAGCTGGCACAGCTTTACACGCCCCAGCTGAAGTCAGTGGAGCTCAGCCAGAGCCCTGTCCAAGTGTTTAAACACACTGCACTTCCACTGGCTAATTCAGCACTCCTGTGTAATTTGCACTGCCTCCAAAACCGAGGGAAGATGGTTACGAGCTCTTTGAGGTGTGTGATTACAGCCTCTCATTATCCACGAATGCAATTCACAAAAAATTCCTGATCTCCTGCTGAGGGGAAGGAAAAGGCTGCCTTAAAAATGTGCATAGAGAGAGAGAGAGAACACAGGCAAGGAGCGCTTATTGAACAAAAATCAAACAAATTATTAAAATGAAGGAACTCCTGCCCCTCCTGCTGGGAGTGGGGATAATATTTGTGTGGGGTGTGAGTGCCCCTGGTTGAGTGGCACATTTAAGGCAGGACAAAGCTCCCTCTTCCCTCTGAGGTTCGAGGGCTGTTGGCTTTCACTCAAGAGGGAAAAGCTGCTCTGCCCCCGCCTGCAGGGCCAGGCCTGCTCCTGGCTGGTTTTCAGTACCAACAATCAACAGGGAGAATGAAACATGATGAGCAGTCAGCTGGAACTGCTGCAGGCACCAGGAGCTGCGCCTGGCCAGGAGCCAGCTGAGGAACAGGAAACCACTGGAGCTGATTCTGATGGGAATGGGCTGCCAGCACTCACTGACAAAGGGGTTGGGGTCACCTGGCTGGGAAGGTGCAGCTCGGGGCTTCCCAGGGCTCACCCCTGGCTGCAGTGCCCTGGGACAGGAGGGAAAATGAGATTTGGGAGGAGGAGTCCAGGAAGCCTTCATCTCATCCTCACCTCTCTCTGAGAACTGGTGTTTGTCCTTCCCAGCAACGAAAAGTAACTGAGGGCAAGTGTGAGAGCAAAAGTGAGAAGCAAAAAAAAAAAAAAAAAAACCTAAAGGATTTGCCAAGCCACCTCCCTCTCCTTTAAGGGGGAAGAAATTACTGTGTGCCTTAAAGTATCTCCTTTGGTCCCATCAGACTGGAACCTTGCAGTTCCCAAGGCTTCCTGCTGCCACACGAGGTGAGACGGAACCCAGGTGTGGTGTCCTGGAGAAGCCAAAGCAGCAGTGGAAAGAAGTGCAGCTGTTTTTCTGCAGGACACCCCTTGAGCCCATCCAGTGCCACACCCTGCCCTGGGCAGGGACACCTCCCATGAGACCAGGGTGCTCTGAGCCCCGTCCAACCTGGCCGAGGTGACTTTATTTCCCGTGGTGTAATGATGTCACACATTAGGCATGAGAAACAAAAGGGTTAACTGGCATCACTCTAACCCCAAATCCAAGGACTGCTTGTACTGATCAAAGCTGACATGTTTACCTTCCTGACTCTGAGTTAATAAGATGATTGATGATTAATTTAGTTTGTAAATATCTCTGCAGATGAAATCTCATTAATATCAGGCATTTTTGTGGCTGAGCAGGTACACAGCACTTGGTGTTTTGGAATGCCAATTTGGTTATGGGGTGGGCTGGAAAAAAACCTCTCCTTGTTTCTATTCTTTCTAGAAGATTTGTCTAGGAGCTACTGGAGAATGTCCAGTAGGGGCCACAGAGGGAATGAGGGGTCTGGAGCATCTCGCTTGTGAGGAGAGGCTGTGGGAGCTGGGCCTGGTCAGGGTGGGGAAGGGAAGGCTGAGAGGAGATCCATCAATTCACACAAATATACTGTAAATCCACACAAATATCCTGTAAATCCACACAAATACCCCATCAATCCACACAAATACCCCATCAATCCACAGGAACATCCCATCAATCCACACAAATATCCCATCGATCCACACAAATACCCCATCAATCACACAAACATTCTATCAATCCACACAAATACCCCCTCAATCCACACAAATACCCCATCAATCCACACAAACACCCCATCAATCCACACAAATACCCCCTCAATCCACACAAATACCCCATCAATCCACACAAATACCCCATCAATCACACAAACACCCCATCAATCCACACAAATACCCCATCAATCCACACAAATACCCCATCAATCACAAATACCCCCTCAATCCACACAAATACCCCATCAATCACACAAAAACCCCATCAATCCACACAAATACCCCATCAATCACACAAATACCCCATCAATCCACACAAATACCCCATCAATCACAAATACCCCATCAATCACACAAACATCCTATCAATCCACACAAATGTCACCAAGGGCTGTCAGAGGATGGTGCCACACTCTGCTCAGTGGTGCCAGGGGCAGGATGAGGAGCAGTGCCCATGAACTGACACACAACGAGTTCCACCTCAACCTGAGGGAGAACTTCTGTCCATGGAGGGGGCAGAGCCCTGGAACAGCTGCCCAGGGAGGGCCTGGAGTCTCCAGCTCTGGGGACATCCCAAACCCACCTGGAGAGTTCTGTGTCACCTGAGTCAGGTGACCCTGCCTTGGACTAGGTGATCTCCAGATTCTGGGATTCTGGGACCACTTTGAAGCTGTGTTATGGGTTCCACAACCAGGAAGCAAAATGAGATCGACTATTCAAGCCCCAGGGGCTCCTTCCCGGGGTCTGGTGAAGCGAGCAGCTTCCCGAAAGCCATGGCAGCAGCAGGACAGGGGTTTTTCCCCTGTGACCCAGGAAAGCTGCTGCCAGGAGGGCACGGCAGAGCAGGCTGGCCCAGCTCTGGGGGACTCTGCCAGGCGCAGCCCCGCGGGCAGGCAGGCAGGCAGCAGCACTCACCCGTGCTGTCCTCGTACACCACGGTGACGATTTTCCAGTTGTAGTAGAGCACGAGGTCCAGCACGGCCCTGCTGATGGCGGCGTAGTCGGGGTACAGGTTGATGTAGAAGGCGTCCCTGTTGTCCACGGCGGGGTGCTTCCAGCGGGTCTGGATGTGGGGCACCTCCAGGGCGTTGCAGATGGACTGCACGGCGCTGACCGACGAGCTGTGCGCCGGCCCGAACAGGGCTGCCACGCCCAGCGCCAGCTGGTCACAGGCTGGGGCACAGAGGGGCACGGGGGGCTCTTAGTGGGTCACAGCAAGGGACCTGTGGCATGCCCGCCCGGGGGCTTCCCCCTCCATCCATCCCCAGCTCTCAAAGGAGAACAGAGCCCTGCGCTGCTCCCAGACCCACCGAGAGACGCGCCAGCGGCTCCTCAGGTGTTCAGGGGGCGTTTCGAGGGTAAAGGGAGAGGCTGGGGGAGCTGGGAAAGGGGCTCAGCCTGGAGAAAAGGAGCTCTGAGGGGACCTTGTGGCTCTGCACAGCTCCTGACAGGAGGGGACAGCCGGGGGAAAACAGGGACAGGAGGAGAGGGAACAGCCTCAGGCTGGGCCAGGGGAGGTTTGGATAGCATGGCATGAGAATTTCCCCATGGAAGAGATTGTTTAGCACTGTCAGGGGCTGCCCAGGGAGGTTTGGAGTGCCCATCCCTGGAGGTGTCCAGGGAAGGCTGGGAGGTGGCATTCAGTGCTCTGGGCTGGGGACAAGGTGGGCACTGGGCACAGCTGGGACTCCGTGGGCTGGGAGGGCTTTTCCAGCCTCAGTGATTCTGGTTTGATTGTGGTTCTGAAAATGGCTTTACTGGTCAGCTTTACATCCTTGGCCTTGCTTGCTGCAAATAAAACCTTCTCTGCTCGCTGCCTTGCAGATCACAGGGATTCCTGAGCTGCCTTTCTCGGAATGGCTTTATCCCAGAGGAACCAGGGCTCTCTGGCTGCCACAGGAACGTCACAGCAGTGAAGCTCCACGTCAGAGCAGCAGGGAACACCTCCCTGCAGCCACAGCAGGCTCGCCAGGGATCCCCTGGGACTGGCACCCTTGTGCCTGTGTGAGCTGCTCTCATTCCAGGCTGCTGCAGGGGCACGAGCAGCAAAGGGCACCACGAGTCACTGCCCTCCATAATCTGTGCTCACAGAGCAGGCAGGAGTGCCCAGAGCCCTTGGAAATGGCACAGGGAAATAAAAAACCCCCACACACTGACATTTTATACCCCTCCAAATGCATCAACAAAGCTCTCCTTCTCCTTGTGCCCATATCTCAGCCTGAAGAGCCCTGCCTGGAGCTGTCTCTGCATTTTTCTTTCTCTCCCGTGTCTTTGCAGGCTGACAGACAGGAGATGAAGTAATATCAGTTATTTCTGTCCACTGGTAAAATTGACTGCCAATGTTTTTAACAAGGCTCCCGACTGAGACAAAGCCCTGCACTGAGCTGCAGGGCTGCTCTCCTTGCGAGGGTGGGAAGTTCAGAAATTGCTCTGATTGAGGGAAATGTTAAATACACCAACTTCCACAATGAGCTGAGATTCTTTAAATTCATATTTAGCTCTCTGACTGTAATAGAATATGACGGAAAATCAATTATTTTCTGTTTCCATTCTACAAATGAGTGTTTCACAGACAGTATGAAGTGCACAGGCTTTCCAGGTTTAACTCAGAAGCCTTTCTAAAGCATCACAGGTTTCATGTGCAAATTCCATAAATAACTTCAATAATTCACGATGAGAAGAAATTACAGCTGTCTGTGTGAGTTTCTTGCATGCAGATTGACAATTGCCTGTGTATTAAATGGAGAAGGCACTTTCACAACAGCCACAGAAGAGATTCTCACTCTGCAGGGAATCTGAAATACTGCACCAGCCTGGATTATACAGATTAGAAATCCACCACGCTTGAGATTCTACAGCATATAGCTCCAGCATATAGCTGATAACTGAAAAAGAATGCAAAAAATGCCATTGAAAGCTCTTTTTGATGTTCTTTGAAATCATTCTCCTTTTCTCTCCACTCTTACTAAGAAACTGAAGTGGCACGAGGAAAATTTGATAGTGAAGATGTTTGAAAGGTGACAGCTCACCAGCTTGGCTTCTAAGTGAGGCATTTTTATTTTCCAGCCTTCTAGCAAATCCAGTTCCAGGAACTGGGCTGCTCTTTACAATATTTTATCAAACTTTGAGCTTGCTTCCTAGAGGCCAAAGAACACATGGAACTAAAGGAAAGTTGTGACTTATTACCCCTCTCTGTTTTGGCCTGCAAGCCAATTAGATGGGAGCAAATTGGGCCATAATTTTCCTTCTCAGGACAAAAAAAAAAAAAAAAAGAAGGCATAAAAGAATTCCAAACTTGACCACTCCAATTCTTACAGTTGTTTATAACAGAGAAACTTATTTCTGCCACCAGGCCACTGAACATTTATATTTCAGGGCAGGGGGGCTCCTGACCTCTGCTCTTTAAAATGCAGTAGAAATAATTTACCACTAATGGGTACCTGTGCTAATTATGGGTTGTGACATCCCACTGTGCTTCCTGTGAGTCTGTGGTCATTTTCCTGCAGAATATCCCAGGTGGCAAATCTATGTTTTGGAAAGAAAAATGGCTTGGACTTGCCACCTGCCATCTGGGGCTCTTAGCATGCAGACAGGACGTAGGGGTTTATTCAGGAAGCACGTGACAGGTCCAAGCCCAGCTTGATTCTTAGTTCAAACACTTCTGAAAGATTAATTTTATGGTACACACGATACAAGCAGAGCAGAAAAGGAGATCAGGCTGGGGAAAGGTACGAAGTACAAACCAGGGATGGAACTGACACAGTAATTGAGATATTTACCTCTTCTTGAGGCTTCAAAACTATCGAAAAGGTTAATTCTCTGGATGTCATAGGTTAATGTGGTATTAGGCATCAGTGTTCTGTTTCTATTAATGTTGGTGACAGCAAACTTGAACGCCAATTCTTCAATATTAACAGGTTCATTTTCCACAGTTTCGAATATCCCTCCTGTTGGAACAGAGACAAATGGGAAGGATTATTCACCTCTTAATCGCCGCACAGAAAGAGGGAAAAATTAATTAGGAGCCGTAATTTCTGAGCATTCATATTGGAAATCCTGGTGGCTGCTCAAAGCACTGCAGCAGCAGCAGGGTGGATCATTGGTTTTTATCTGCCGTGGCACTGGGGTTAACTCAGAATTGTCAGTGTTGCTCCACAAACACCTGGGGAGCACAAGGTGTGTTTATTGTCCAGCCTTTTCAGAGGAACGTGTTCAACGCTTGTGAGAACTTCTGGGCAGCTCCTTTCTCGTCAAGGTGGGGATGGACACGGGCCTTGTTCTCCCTGCTCCAGTCTAATCTACGTTTGGAGATGGAACCTGGACGTGTGGATGTTTTCTGAAGTGTTTCTGCACACCCTGGCAGTCCAAATCCACGGAGGAGCTTGAGAGCCACCACACTGAGAGTCTCCCTCGGGCTCTGTGTTCCCTCTGGTTCCTCCTAAACCTCAGGCAGTTGTTGGTCATTGCTCAGCTTGCTCAGGGACAGGGGAATGTTTTTGCTTTTTCCAAGAAAAAGGAGCTGAACCTGTGGACACCAGCTTTCCAAAAGAGGGCTGCAAATCACTCAAATTTAGGAAGTGCAATGATGTTTCCTGGAGTGTGTCCTGGGATGGGGAAGGTGTCTCAAGGCCACAGCCTGTCCCAGTAGACTGGGATGTCTGCTCCCTCCAGCCTCTAGAGACCTTATTATGCCACAGCACATCCCCACTATCCGGGGGCAGTGGGATTTGAGGAATGCACTGCACACACAGCTGATTTTAAAAAATAGCTCCTCTAAACAGCAATCTCCAGCTTCACTGCTTGGTTTTGCAAGTATAATTTACTCATTTAATGCAAGTCACTAGAGAATACTTTGGGTTTCTCACTTACATATTTCCCCATTTCCCCATGTTACATTTGAGGCCCCTCTGTCTGTAATTTCTGGCCATCTGAATACATTCAGCTCATGAGCTGCAGCCTCCTGCAGTTTTGATGTCACCCATGTAGGAACAGTGCAGTCATTAGCTGACCATCAGAAACGGGAACACACTGGAATCAAAACCTGCTTTGAATTTTAATCCAGCAATGAAGACCCTGGAGGCTGCCAACCCCATTCTGGTAATGTTATCCCTGCAATAAACAGCATTGTTTTGTCTCCTGAACCCACACAGAGCAATGCCTGGGCATGACTTAAACAATCTGCCAACTTCAGCAATTTTCTTGCACACTCCATGGATTTCTCATGTACAACGTGCAGGTATCAGAACCTTGGAGACTTCTTCCCTCTTCCTCAGAAAATATCCAAGTGATTTCAAAAGAGTGTGATACACAAAAACAGAAAAAAAAAAATAAAAGCAAAAAAAAAAGCCTAAGTGCAGGATTTGGAACCAAAACACTGAATGGAATGCTAAAGTCAGCAGGATTTTCCAGAGCTGCAAACTCCAGATCATCTGAAGTGAAAAAAACCTAAAGCCTGTTCTTTCGGACCCAATCCTGCAATTCCTCATCCCAACTACCATCCCATCAAGTTTAGTGGTTAAATTCAATTATCTTTCCCTCATTTCACCCGAGGAAGACAATTCTTTTCAGGCAGCTGCAATGCCAGCCTGGCCTTGGGCCAGAAAGGTTCCACTGCTGAGTTTTCCTCGGATCCCAGCTGGAAGCAGCAGAGCATTGCTCCATCAGGGAGGGTGGATGTCACGGGTACAAGGGACAGCCCGAGATAACCTGGAAATAAGGGTGTCCACAATCCCTCCCCACTTCCAATAGGATGGGCATTTTGCCATTTGATCTTGGCAAAAAAAAACTCCACTTCAGAAATTATAACTGTGCATTCCATAATTTCTGCTTTTTTTTTTTTAATTAATTAAAATTACTTCATCCAAGCACCCTTGAGGCAACCTTCATACCTGGATGTACACAAGCACTTCCTCATTCTAAGGCCAGAGCCATTTCCATCCCTCTAATCAACTTCCTATTAAATGAAGATTAATTGGAATTAATGATGTATAACCAGGAACTATTTATACTTCATTAGCAGAATTCCGCAGGATTTTTCCTTTTGGAGAAGAGTGCAAGCTCAGTGGGCAGCAGGGAGGGAAAGCAGGAGTGATGGAAGGAGGGGAAGCTTTTGTGGATGTGTTTTCTGAGCAAACTAATCCAAACTCTGCACTAGAAACACACTCCCAGGTTCCTTTTGCACACTCGAAGAGAGCAGGAGAGCACTCAGGATTGCAGCCTTTATTTGCTGGTGGGATACCCTGGAGAAAACATGGACTCACGGCATGGTTTGGGCTGAGGGGGCCTTAAAGCTCATCCAGTCCCTCACCCAGCCATGGACAAAGCCCAGGAGGGAGTTCATGGAGGCAATGATTCCTCACTGGGACTGAGCTGGGGGATATTGCACTAAAAAGGCTTGGGCTGTACCTTTTTGAGCTTGATTCTTCTGCTCAGGCCTATTCAACTGCTGAAAAGGAGTGGAATTACTGGATAAATCTGCATCACAAACAAGCTGTGCTGTAGCATTTTCATCCATACATCCCTAATGAAACCCAGCAATTCCATAAATAGTGTCTTCTCCTCCTTCTTCTGCTGACTGACAGCTAAGCTCAGAATTCATTGTAAGGTCCAGGTTAAAAGAAAAATAGCAGAGTAAGTGACAAGTTTGATGAAGACCCAGTTTGTCAGATGATTCATTTGAATAAAGTAATTACTGTACAACATTTTAAAAACAAATTAAGCACAGCATTATACAAGGGAAGGAAGGAAGGAAGAAGAGATCGATGTTAACTCAACATAAATGATGGTCCAGGAATGAAGCTGTTATTTCTGAGCATGAAAACAAGCACTGGCTTTCATGGTGGGCTGCTGGTAGCACGTAGGTGGGAAAAATTGTAAATGTTGGAGTCCTCCCTTTCAGCTCCCTCCTCTCTCAGTCAGAGTGAATCCTCCACAGCAAACCAAAAGCTGCTGAGTCCTGCTCAGTGGCACAGCTGGCTTTTCACTTACAGCACATCATTTGTAACGTGATTTCTTCAAGGATGAAGGAAAGAACCCCAATATCCACCCCTCCTTGGAGGTTAGCAGGGGAAGGGGAGAGGGAATGACAGCCTGGTCCAGCTGCTCTGCCAAAAGGGGCTGAGCCACGTGCGTGAGCCAGTGACAGCATCAGCTCCATTCTCTCTCTGAGCACAGAAACCCCCACAGCAAGGAAAATGTCACAGCTACACAGCACACTTCAGCAGGCACACCTGGAAAAGCTCCCCCAGCTCTCCCAGGCAGGCAAATATTTCCATTTCAAGGGGTCATCAGGGACCGAGGGGGTTTCAGTAAAGGTCGGGGCTGAATCCATGACCAAAGGAGGATTTTACAGTTCATGACTTTTCTAGCTGAGGACAAACCCCTGTTTCTGCATGGTTGGTGGCTGTATTTCCTGTCCTGGCTCAGAGGAGGAATTTTCCCGGGCTGAGTGTCAGCTGGGGAGGTGCTGGGACACGGCTGACATGCGGGAGCAGCCGTGTGGAAGCACAGGCCCTGCTGGATGCTGCTCCATGCCCAGCTGGGAGCCACCCACAGCTCCCAGAGGCAGCCCAGGGCCAGCTCAGGCAGGTGCTTTGCCAGCAGGGCTTCCACAAACACCTGGACATCCATTTCCTGCAGGGATTCCTGCTCTGAGAAGCCTCCCCTCCTTTCACAGGGAACCCCGGGAGGCCCATGAGAGCTCATTAAAACCCACCTGGCAGCCACTGAGGGGAAAGGAGAGCTAAAATCCTAACGACTGCGAGCTCTGTGTGCTGCTGTCCCCAGAGAGAAGCTGCTGCTGGTGCCAGGTTGATGTAGAGGATTCAAGAAGCCAAATGAGCACAAGGTTTGCCCTTGGGCTCTTTGGCAGGGATATGGATTCCAGAGGGGTCTGGATCACAGGCACCCAGTGGGGCTGGGGGCAGACTGAAGGCTCAAAAGCAGTGCTGAGGAAGATGTTTTTCTCCAGATAATTCCCTCTGACAGAGCTCCACTGGCACTGGAACTCCTGCTGCTGGGAACCCCCTCAAGCATGTTTTTCCATCCTTATTTCTCAGCAAAAGACAGATTCTCCTGTGCCATGTGGTGTCCAGCTGGGAGGCAGTACCTGTGCACTCACCACACTCATCTCCCCAGAAAATAATCAAAGAAGTTACTGCTCACAGTTTAGCAGCATCTTCCTTTGCAAAGTCACCTCTCTGACGGTGTCAGAGCACCCAGAAAGTGGCTGTTAGCCCTGGTTTCGAGAGGAGCCACAAGCTGCTCTGCTGTGAGATGTGCACTGGAAGTTCCTCAGGAAGAACGGTGACCAGCCCAGCCCTGTGAGCAGCCGAGACTGCAATTTGCATTTGCACATCCTGCGGGCTGCAGGGGCTGCCCCCCGAGGTTCTCCTGGAGCTGGAGCAGGGGGGCTGTTTGCCTGGCAGAGCCCGCCCTGAGCCCACCAGCCCTCGGAGCAGGAGCTGTTATCACCCTCCTTTTACACACACCGGAGCTGAGAGCCACGTTCCCAGCACTGCTCCCTGCCCAATCCCTTCCAAAGCTGCTTTGGGAGCCTTCCATGCACTGTGCTCTGTTCCAGCCCGTCCCCAAGCCTTCCCCTCCTTGTTTCCAGCCAGCAGAATCCCCAAGGAAAGGTGGTGAGCACAGAGAGGCAAATCCCCCACTCTGGAACCCCCTGGATTTCTGCCCCCTTTACCCCAAATAACTCCCTGTCCCTGTAGATTGCAAGCTTCTGGAGACTGTAAGAAATGTGTAGCCAAAGAGAGAAATTTTTAAATGTAATAAATGCAGGGCTGGCTCTGGGACTGGGGGAATGGTTTCATTCTCCTTTTGGTGGCTGTGGGGAGCTGAAACCTGGGACAGGCTCAGGACCTGAACCCCGACCAAGGGAGGGGATGAGCCCCAAGTGTCAAACTCAGCAAAAGGCATTTTAAAATAATATTATATTATTCATATTATATTAATATATTAATATTTATTATTACTTCTATTAATATATTATTTTTGTTTATAGCAAGGTCACTGCCTATTTGTCACATTTGGTATCTCCTCAGTTCCAAAGTGCCATCCAAAATCCAGCTCCATGTTCTGGATGTGGCTTTATTTATTTTATTCCAGCTGCTTTTGTGAAGGTTTTGCTCCCAGCTGCAACAAGGCTGCTCAAATTTAGCTTGATTTTTTTTTTTTGTTGTTTTGTTTTTGTTTTTGTTTGTTTGTTTGTTTGTTTGCTGAACTCTCAGAGGGACTCAGCCTTTCTGCCCTCCTCATGCAGCATGGATGGGTGGTGCTGAATGGCCAGTGATGAAACTGCTACAAATCCCACTTTGGGCTAAAAATGCTAAAGCAATTCTCCACCCAAAATATCCCCTGTGAGAGCCAGGGCAGGTTTTTATAATTACCTGCGCTCCAGAAAGGTGCATTCAGCCCTGATTTGATCCTTTGGAAAGCAGAGGGATAAAAATACATGTGTGTATGTATATATAGAAAAAGTTGAGCTTATTAAGATACAAGGATCTGCCTTTTCCAATGGGAATTATTTCACTTCAGCTTGCAAGTGGAGATAGTTCCCAAAGGCACAATCGACATGATTCACGTTGCAGAATTTCTAACTAATGAACTTCTTCCTTTTCACTAACAGCCAAAAAATCTGGTTGACCTGATTTAGGTACCTCCTGCAACACCAGGCAGGAACTGGAGCATGATTTTTCGAGGTGCAAGCTCAGGATTTGATAGGAAGTTTTAAAACTGTTGCTTTTCTCCTTTACATTTTATATCTCCCCCTGCCTGCACTATGCCACGGGTTCTGGGCTGTTCCCATCGTTTGTCCCGAAGCCAGCAGGGTTGGATCAAACTCCCCCACGGCTGAGCACTCCTCCCACCACGCTGTAACAACTTAAACAGCCTCTCTGGCAAAGAAACTTAATTTCTCCTGCCTTTTTAAGTCTTTCAGAGCCCTGCTTCACAGGTCTGCATTTCCTGAGTGTCTTTGTGAGAGGATTTCCCTCTGAGGCACCCAGCCATCCTGACACATTCACTGCTGCCCATGTGCAGGGCTACAGGGAGCTGCTGGAAATGGAGGGGCAACAGGAAAGCAGAGAGGAACAGTCACAAAAAAAAAAAACAACAAAAAATCAATGCTTATATTAAGGAGTAAAGGAAGGGGAAAAGAATTTGACAGAAATAAAAAGCAGAGTGGAAAGCAAGCTGGTGGGACGAAGACTGAAAGACTGATGGCACTGCTGGAGTTTTTGTTTACTGCTTTTTTCTGAGTCCATCTCAAAAGCATTCAATTGCTTACAAATATAGTGAGATTTTTTTGGGCAGATACACAGCAATTGTACCTTACACTTGAGGAAAACTCAAACCAAAGGAAGCCACAGAGCCCCCTAAAACAACAGCAAGGAAAACTGAGGTCAGAGGGGGTTCTGCCACTGCTTCGACACAGACACCTGGTTAAATCAGGAGGATAGCTGCACAAAAACTGCTCTACACTGTCCTGTGCAGTGCCTGCAAGAGGTGACACTCCCAGAAAGCAGCAATAAATACATTTCTGTACAATAAATAAATTTTCTGCACTCTGACAGCAGCTGAGCCTGGAAACAGAAACGTTCACTGGACAGAGCCCTGGAAAGTTACTGCAGAGAGGAGCCCTGAGGGGAGAAGAGATGGCCCCACTGCAGAGCAGTTGGGAGTTTGCATTTGCCTCAGGAAGAGCCATTTTTCTCCAGCTGTTAGCCAGGAATAGAAAGGCATTTCAAAATCCAAGACAATGCTTTGAAATGAGAGCTATCTGGCAAACAGCATTTTTGTGCATAAATGTTCAGGGTTATATCTTTAAAAATGACACAGTCTGTCTTTTCCTGAGTGCCCATTAAGCACTATTATCTCTAAGATGCTTAGGAACGTAAGGTCTTTATTAAAGCTGAAGAAATCCGAGTTCATCCTGAAAAAGCATGGATAAATCAGATCACAACTGTCCCAAAGTACATCCCTTCCAGAGAGGAGGTGCTGGAGGGAGGTTAAAGTTGGCAGGGGGGACATTTTATGCTCTAACTTTAGTCTTTGGCTGCTGTCTTTCTGAATTCCAGCTGCTCCAGCTGCCCTGAAGGCAGAGCTGCCTGTCCAGCCAGGAATGATGGCCAGGGGGAATGCCTGGAAGCCCCAGGGCTGCAGCAGATCCCCCATTTGGAAACTGCTGGGCACACTTGGCACTTTGAACCACGCAAAAATCGTGTCCTGAGCAGGAGTTCCAACATTTAGGATCCCAAACGACAGCAGCTCCTGCTGGCACACCCTCTGCACGGGGAATTCTGGCTTTGCCTTCCATCCCAATTGCTGCTGGCAGATTTCTCTGAGGCTGGAGTCACTCCTCTCACTCTGGAGAAAAGGCTTAAAATCATTCAGCCGAGCTGGAGAGGACTTTGCCTGTGACTGTCCCCATCCTTCCTTCACCCCACATTGTGCCAGGCCTGGCGTTAAGGAAGGATAAACCTGAAGTTTCAAAATAAAAACTGCAAAGAGACATGAGTGATTTGATTGGTTTTCATTATAAGAAACAACCCCCCCTCTTTAGCTTTCCTTGGCATGGAGGAAGGACTTAAACCCAAGTGTTACCAGGTTTCCCACTGGATCCATGGCTTTGATTCTCCTGAAGCTCCAGACACACAGCTGGTGTTTGGGGGACAGGGGCAAAAGTGCAGGTTTTGCTCAGGATTTTCTTTAAACCTTACAGCAGCATATTTTCCCCGTGCTACTGCATCATTATTCTGCCTCCCTTTAAGTGCCATTAATGCAGTTTCATCCTTAATTCCTGAGGTATCAGGAAGGAACAGAGAGAAAACGGGCTGCCATTCCCCATGATTTACCTTGCAGCCACAGCAGCAGCTGTTTTAAAGAAAACCAAGGTACATTTCCAGTCCTGGCAAGTGTAATGTCTGAGGAGCTCGTGTGAGACAATGCTCTTCAGGGTGGGAGGGGCAGATTTTCCAAGAGATCCACTCTAATGAGTAATGTTTAATCAGCACCCGTGCTCTGAGCTGCCACATTTCCTCTTAATAATGATGGTTGGCTCTTGAACAGACGCTTACCGGGGCTGCCTGCAGTTTGAAGCTTTCTTGGTAATTATCAGTCTGGAACATTTCTATTCCTCCACCTACGAGGGCCATTTGAGTCTGAAGAATGCCTTATTCCACGTCTACATTTGCAAATATCAAAGCACCAAGTGTAAACAAAGCTCTGCTGCACCTGATGACAACTGCGCATCGAGTGCTAAATTATACAGCTCCAAGAGAAATATGGAATGGGAACCCAAACAGCTCTAGGAACGCTTCCTCCTCCTAATGCTTCCCTCAAAAGAGAGCTGAGAATGTCCTTCACCACAAATCACACTCAGACTGAGACGTTCCACTGCAGCAGCTTCGCTGGGATCAGCTTGGTCAGGAATTATTAGCGCTGATTAGAGATGGTGGTTACAGCTATTACATTTATTATATTAAAGCTCCTCTTAGTTGTAATTATTACACTTATGGATAGGGAAGTTGGAAATGTACTTTGAAAAAAATGGCAGGAAAATCCTGGATAATTTTACCCAGGGGTTAAAACTGTGTTAAAAAAATTAATTAAAAAATTAAAGAAAGAAAAAGACAATTATCTGAAAAACTGATACAATATCTCCAGGCCCCACAAGGTGAATATCTGAGTTACTAAATTGTTACTCATATTTTTAAAGCATGAAAGTTTATGCTACTGGGCATAAATTTTGTAGGGTTTTTTTTTTTTAGCCTCATAACTTCATTGTAAGAAATAAATTTCCATCAAAAGTCCATAAAATACCCTTGCCATGAAGAGGAAACTGTAATTAGTACAGTGTGTAAAGATGGCTTCAATTCAATTAAATATTTCCATGACTGATGAATCAAGTGATTGCCATCATTTCAATGTGTTACCACCAATCTCCTGACTGAACAACTGAAATTTCAAAACAAAATTAAAAATGCAGCTGACATTTTTCCTTGCTCAGTTTTCCTCGGTGTGTGTCAGAATTCCCACTCAGGGTATTCCATGATCCTGTGAGTCCACATTTGAACAGGTTTATGGTTTTTTTTTTTGGCAGAACTGACTGGGCTCCCTTTTGGGGTAAGGGCATTGAATGAGCTGCTTGTTTATGCTGGGAGGTCATTGGAGATCCTCTGCTGCTCCTGCCTGGCCTGACACGTTCTGAAATCCTAGAGCAGCAATAAATGCTGCCCAGGGAGCTCAGACAAGAGGGGGATGCTGCAGCAGGGCAGGGGAGCTCCTGGCAGAGTTCTGTGTGTCACAGCAAGCTGGGGCACAGGGTGATGGGACAACACCAGCCTTGCTCCCACTCTGTGTTTTCTGGGACACAGAACATTGAAAAGTGGTCAAATTACCCACTGCAACGAGTCTGGTGAGGGGCTGGGAACACAAACCCTGTGAGGAACGTTTGGAGGAGCTGGGGGTGTTCAGCCTGGAGAAAAGGAGGCTCAGAGGTGACCTCATTGCTCTCCACAGCTCCTGAAGGGAGGTGCAGACAGGTGGGGTCGGTCTCTTCCACCGGGCAGCACTGACAGAACAAGGGGACACAGCCTCAAGCTGCGTCAGGGGAGGTACAGGTTGGATATTAGGGAAAACTTTTTCACTTAAATAATAATAAAGTTCTGGAATTGTCTTCCCAGGGAGGTGGTGGAATCACCATCTCTGGATGTGTTTAAAAAAAGACTGGACGTGGCACTTGGTGCTGTAGTCTGGTTGAGGTGTTAGGGCACGGGTTGGACTTGATGATCTTAGAGGTCTCTTCCAACCTCATTGTTCTGTGATTCTGTGATTCTGTGATTCTGTGATTCTGTGATTCTGTGATTCTGTGATCCCCTACACAAAGGAAACGCTGTGTACACGACTCTGCTGGTGATTATGGCTCACTATGTGACATATGTCTAATGACTTCGATTGGCTGCTGTGCAGAGGGATTTAATTTAAGGCACTTGTGGCATTGGGCTCAAATGATTTCCAAGAGCCGATTGAAGCTTATGTTTTACCCTGCAGCTTGTGCTCAGCTGAGGATCACGCGCTGCCTGCGTTCCATTTGTCCCCTGCAGGATCTCAGCCCTGGGCTCCTGCCACACTTTGTGCCTCTGTACAATTTTTCAGCCGCTTCCCAGAGCAAGCAGAGCCTGCTGTGAAATCAGACACCACAGCAAAATCGCCCTATCCCGGTCTTTGATTTCTGTTTATTTATTTAATGGCGACGTCTGCAGCTTTTAAAACCACCTTGGCAACAGGTTTTGTGTGAAAAATGCATATTTTATGATTGGCTTTACGCAATAGTTACAATGAATATTATATGTGTAATGTTGGAAAGTTATGCTGTATTAATTCTCCCAAGTGGTGTGTTGAATGTATTTTTAGGTTATAACACAATGTTAAAATATAAACTATTCTATGTAAGATACTTTTTAACTATCTCAAGAAAGAGATGAGACAATCAAGGAATTCTTCGCACAAGGATAACAATTACAGAAACCCCTAAATTCTCCAGAGGAGAGGAATTTATGGCTTTCCTTATCAACAGAAACGAACTTCTTCAAGCCTAACTTAGACTCAAAGGCACCTGGGAATTAACAGAAACTTTTTGACAAGTAGCAGACGAAGTTCTTGTTTTAAATAAAATATATGCATAATCATGAAGTGTTTTGTATATGCAGCAGGCTGTTGCTTTTAAGGTTATTCCTTTGTTCACAAGGCATGCTTATGGAGCTTAAGGGCCCGAGAGCATCTGGACGTCCGTAATTCTGTGCTTTTTATTGTCTTGTAATCGTCCTAACTCTAAATTTTTATTACCCTAATTGTATTACTATTTTTATAACCATTTTATTATTATTAAACTTTAAACATTTTAAAAACCAAGTGATTGGCGTTTTTCACATTTTGGATATCTGCTCCCATGAGAATTTGGAAGAACTGCCCACCCACCCCTTGGAAAGCTTTGCATTTCTTTGTCTCTCGGTGCTCACCAAGGGCAGCTGGCTGAAGGAACCTGCGGGCTCAGAGGTGTCCCCATGGAATTTGGTGGCAGCCTGAGCCTAGTGTGAGGCTGCAGCTGCCAGGGCCCTTCCCTGGGATGTCACATCCCACGGCAAACCCAGCCCAGGGTCCAGCAGCCACGGGAGCCCCGCAGGCCTGGCTGCCATGGGGTGGGAGGGGAATGCACAGCTCCCCTGGGGCTGCCTGGGGGTGAAGGTGCCCTTTGATCCCGTCTGGAAAGGCACTCCACGAACTTCCCTGGCCTTTGGGGTGCCCCAGCAGTGCAGGAACGCTGCTGAAATCCAGGGCAGCAGATCTGGGCCAGCAACAGAATGAACGGGTCGTTTCCCCTTGGAAAAGGCTGAGGCCACTGAAGCACTGCTAATTCCATCGTCAGAGACTCCCAGGGCCACTGAGGCTGGAAAAGCCCTCCAGGATCACCCAGCCCAGGATCACCCAGCCCAAGCTGTGCCCCATCCCCAGCCTGTCCCCAGCCCAGAGCTCTGAGTGCCACCTCCAGCCCTTCCTGGGACACTCCAGGGACGGGCACTCCAAACCTCCCAAGAACCCTTTTTCTTACAGACCCAGCCCCTGCAGAGGAGATCTGCACTCCCCCCTAGCCCAGGAACATTCTGGAAATGCTGGTTTTCCTGAAGGGAAGGGAGCCAGCTGGAGCTCTGGGCAGCGTCAGAAATCTCTTGCTCGCTGAAACCTGTACAGAAAACCACCTGGGACTTGAGGGAGCATTAAATAGAAATCAGCTAAATGCGTTTGAGAGGAGAACAAACACCAAGCTTCCTTAAATAAAAGAGTTAGAACATGGAAGTGTGAAATTTCACACTTTTCTGCGTGTGGATATTTTGTAAAGCTTCATTCTGATTCCTCTTTGCTCCCTGATGATTATTACATCTCCCTTGCACAAAATATGAAATATTTCCTGAGAGGAAGCTTTGCCTTCATATCCACTGTAGCAAATGAAACCTTTGAAATACTAAATTGTTTCAGAAAAGGGAAATGAGGGCACCCTTTAACTCGCAGATGACACCAGACTGGGTGGGAGTGCTGATCTGCTGGAGGGCAGGAAGGCTCTGCAGAGGAATGGGTTGGATGTCAGGGAAATTCCTTCCCCAGAACTGTGAGCAGAGGTAGACGGAAGGTTTGAATTCTAGAAAAGGCAGTAAAAGTACATTATTAGGCATTTAGAACTCATTTTTGTTCAATCAAGCTGCAGCAGGGAGCCGAGTTAGCTTGTTAATATAAGAAATTACTGCTGGTCCTTAACACATTTCGATCAGTGTGTGAGAACGGGCAAGAAATGAAGAGCAGGAGAAAATGAAAAAGATCATCCAGAAGTTTCTGACTGGCAAACTCCTGCTGCCTCAATCCACTGTTTATTTTTGCAGGTGGTTTCTGGTGAGCTCCTGGAGCGTGACTGGGATCTTTTCAAAGGGGTGGAGGTCTTTAAAATCTCCTTATGTGGAGGTTGTGCATTTTTTACACCAATATGTAAAAATTAATTTCATGCTGTTTCTGCCCTGGAAGGAATCTTGCCACATGCCCTACCTAAATGCAAATGAACTTGGGAATTTGTAACATGAACTTTACCCAACCTGCCCCATGACATTCATCAAATTAAACATTCAAAATCAGGAGGGTTGTACAATGGCAATGCAAACTTAAATTAATTCATTTGCTCCCTCTTTTGTTCTCTGCTGAAAATGGAGAGATGTGAGAACCATCTGAAAACCAGTGGAATTTGCAAAAATGAAAATAAAGTGTTTTCCACATTTCAAGCCTTTGGAAGTTTGCTGATGCAGCTTTCCAGCAAGGAGAAAATGGAGAGACCAAAGGTTTGTCCTTTTATTTAAAACACAGCATGGCCTGGGCTTGCTTTGATGTTTGAACAGTGAGACTGATTTTTCCTTAGCACATGAAATTATATTGTGGCATTAGGATTAAAAAAAAAAAAAAACAAAGCTCAGCTAGAAGCTGAATGGCTCCATCCAGAGTGCCAAACACATTTTTGGTGTTTTCTTTTTTTGCTTTTAGGGAGCATTTTCTGCTGTTTTTCTTAGCAACTCTTAGACATCAGTGGTTCAATAAAATCATCTCGTGTTCTGAAACATTTGGATAATGAACTGAGTGATGGAGCTGTCAGCTCTCTGCTCACCAGCTGACCAGCTGTCACACCAAGGACTCTTTGGCAATTGGGAGATGTTGGGTTTGATGTTTAATTCCCTTATTCCATCAAAGGGCTTTATTTGAAAAGAGTCTTTGAATCATGCATGTGCTGGAGATGTTCCTTATATCTAAATCATCTGCGAGCAGCAAGGGGGTTTTAAAGATTAAAACACTTAAAGATTTATTCTTTTATAAAGGAATGAAGCTTTTCTTCGTGTGGGGACTTGTGGAAGTGCTTCCTTTGCATTATTCAGACTTGGTGGTGATTAATCACAGATTTCCTCAGGCTGCACCTTGTGCAGAATGTGCTGCAGGGGCTGGGACCCAGCCCAGCACCTGCTGGGGCCCCTGCCCTGCCCAGCCTGGCTTCTCCTGAGTTTTAAACATTCCAAGGCACTGGGCAGCTCCAGGGGCTGGCAGGGCAGCAGAGGGATGAGCTCTGCTCCACGGGGAGATGTTCCCAGCGCCCAGTGGAGGAGTTCCCTGGAAATAGAAGCATTGCTGTGAAAAGCCGAGGCTCACACTGGAGCTCCAAGCTGCTGCAGAGCGACATTCGGGATCGTCCCCAGCTCCCGGGTGCCCTGCAGCCTCAGTGGCACTGTGAACAGCTGGGGAGCTTTCCCAGCACACAGCTCCACACGCTGGGAAAGGGGTTTCTGGCTGGAACAGAGCACATTGCCCGGAACCATGGAATGGGCTGGAAGCTCACCACTCCCGTGCCACGGGCAAGGACAGCTCTTCCTGCTCCTTCTCCCCTCTTCCTTTGAACTTTCCTGTTCACACAAATCTCAGAATGGTTTGGGTTGGGAGGGAAATTCGGATTCCCAGGGAACCCATAGGAAAAGACCTCCAGGAGCGTGGAGTGCAGGCTGTGGGTGAATCCCTGCCCCGAGGGTGTGAAATCCCCCCCCGAGGAGTGCCAGCAGTGCTGGGGAAGCTGCAGCTCTCCAGGATGGGCAGGAAGCACCCCAGCAATGGTTATTGATGCCAGGTTAAATGCTGGGGGCACCCAGTGCCTGAGACAAAGCAGGGAAAAGCCCTTTTGCCTCTGCTACTGAAATTGCTTTTACACCCCATACTGACCAATGTCCACATGGATATAGGAAATGCCCTGGATTTTAGGGTACTTTACAACTTGCAACCTACCCAAACCCATTTGCAATAAATTATTCAGGGTGTTAAGGCCCCACTTCTCAGGATTAACATCTATGCCTGCAAATAGTTACAGGTGCAATTTACAGCGGATAGGGGCAAGGACAGTTTTTGGCAGTAGAGCTCTGCCTATCTGATTATCCCACAGAAAGATGGTTCTGTGCTATAGAATGTTCCCAGAGTAATCTATTTCTGGCAAATTGCTCCCATAAAATCAGAGCCTGACTTGAAGTCCTCTCAAAAAAAAAAACCAAAAAAAAAACCCAAAAAAAAAAACAACCCCCAAAAAAGTGGAAGAGTCATAATACATCTATTTTTGCAACACAGCTTTAAAAAGTTTAAAAATCATTCTTTAAATATGTGCTTTATTGTTATCATAATTTCCCTGGGGTCTGCTGCACTGGTAAACTTATGGTGCATCACCTAAAAACATCACTGTGGTCCCTTTGGCACACATAAAAAAGACAAATCTTCCTTGATATTGTTCTTAAAACTATCTCCATGTTCCAGCATTGGGATTTATGAAGCATGGGCTATATGTATTATAAAACTTTATTTTAAAGTACTAGACTTACAAAAAGTAAACAGGCCTCCCTATCAAGTAAAAAATAAAAGAAGCACAACAACAAAAATAAAAGGTATTATGTTAAAGGAGGCAAAGCATCAGGGGTTTTATAAAACTTAATTTCCACTCTTCTCCATAGGTTTGAGAGTGCTTACATCTAAATATTGTGAGTAATTGAGATCCACACCCCACTCTGACAGAGGTTTTAATGCACCTCCTCCCCAGCAATGCTGTTTAATGTGCCAAGGAGGCAGGGGATGCTGAAATGGGCTTTTCCCCTCCATGAAGCCACCATGCAGCTGGAAAATCTTGTCAGGGCTGTTAACTCTCCTGGAGAAAAAGAAAGGGTGGGTTTTGCAAATGTAAATGATGCCATCCTTACCCACTCAGGTGGGTAAATATGCAGCCAGTGAGACACTGAGGCAGCAAGAGGATGCTGCCTAAGAAACCCTGAGGAGCTGAGCTATTCCCTGCACTGAGTGCTGCAGATCCCACTCAGGGGTGGAAAAGGTCCTCTGAGCAAAATCTCTTTGCATTTTCTGACAGATCCCCTTTTCTGACCCGCTCATAACATCCAGGGCCCAGCTTCCTGGCCTGATCCACTCAGAGAAACAAGGTTTTTATCTCCTGCTGAGCTTCCATTCTGAGGCTTGCCCTGTCTTTGCTCTTTAATTGGGTGCCTTTCTATTTTCCCAGAGATTTCACTGTAGCTACAGTGAAACTTCATGGGAGCACCACAGAGCTGGTGAAGGCATTGCAATACATGTATCCACAAACTTGGAAAATGGCCCACAGCATAAACATGCCATGGATTTCCCAGGAAAAGTATCACAGGGCAGGGTTTAGTGGATGGATTCAAACTGTGATCTCCACTGAATTATTTGGAGTGGGACTCGTAATATTTTTCACCATATCCTCCATTTGGTACTGCTGGAGAATGCCAGACAGGAGAAACTTCAGTCAATAGAAAATGTGTTTAAAAAGTAGGAATTCCGTCCAAAATGGAGAGGGAATGAATGCTTTATTCAAACTATATACATTAAAAAAAAAAAATATAAAAAAGAATCAGTTCATTTTTGCAAATATGCTAAAGCTGTCACAGAACCCTTGCCTGCTTTTCACTCCCTGGTCTAGACACAGGGGAAGTGCAGCCTGGAAACTGGGGAATATTAAATAGCAACATTTTAGTCACAAAAATTGAAGGGTTTCTAAAACGTATTCAACTCCTAGCCGTAGTGCAGATGGTGTTAGAGAATTGCAGTGAATTTGGGTAATAGTGTTTTGCATCAATGTCCAAAGGCACAATCAAACTGAGAGAGGGTAAGTTTCGATTGGATATTAGGAAAAAATTCTTTACCGAGGGCAGTGACACACAAATGTTGGAATTAACACGTTCCATCTACCTGTCCTGGGTAGTGCTTGGGTCGGAGCACACAGCTGCTCCAGTTCAGGCACGCCGTGCCCCTGGAAGGAGCTCTCCTCAGGGATCTGGGCTCATGGCACAGGTTCAGGTGCCAGAAAGGAGCAGGACGGGGCAGCCAAGCGCCCGCAGGAATCTGGAGCTGCCACGGGCCCCTCTGCCCTGCCCTGAACGTCCCCAGGCCTGCTGAAGCTGAACTCAGGGTCCTCTCACACCTCTCCTCCGGCCTTCCTTCCCCCCGCCCCTTCTCTTTCGGTCTCTAACAAAATAAGAACTAAATCTGTGGCCTTTTGTTTCCTTGCCCTTGGTGCCCTCGTTCCTTTCTGCCACTGCCGTGCTCCCTGGTCCCAAAAAAAGCCATTTGATTTCCCTCTGTGCCCCAGTTTGCTTCTCATCCCTACTTTGATTCACTCGTCACTTCTGGTCTTTTACCCTGTGCCAATATTCACTTTCCTTGCCAATATTTTCCTTCCTAAATCACTTTGTTCCCTTTCCAGCGCATCCCAACAACATTACTTTGAATCTCACATTTTATTCTTTATTCTTGCCTAAAACTGAGGCTCCTTTCCTAAAAAGCCCCAGAGTGGCAACAACTTGCACAGTTTTCCTCTCAAGCCCTTATTCAGCTGTTCTGTTCCTCGCCTTGGTTTTTAGCTCACATCATCCTTCTGTTATCATCCCTTCCCTCTCACTTTTCATTTCACTTTCACCTCCTCCCCTTCAGTTTTCCCCTTAAGTTTCCATTACTCAGCCACACAGCTTTTCTTGTATTTCCCAGCTTCATCTCTGCTGCAGCCCCACCTCTCTCCCCCTCCTTTTCCATGCTGGTTCCTTCTCCTGGCACAGGTCTTGCCAAGGATAGAGAGATACTCACCCCTGCATCCCAGAGCACTGGATGCCTGAGGCTGGGAAATGAACAGATAAGAGCCCCAATTTGCTATCATTCTCAAAATCAACTGCAGATAGAGATTCCAGCCCAAAAAGAGATTGTGACTTTTAGGGAGAGCAAAAGCAGTCTGTGACAATCAAGTCTGGAACCAGGAATTAAATGAACTGTCAGGTTCCAGTCTCACTGGCTTCTAACTTAGCCATAACTCAGTCAATACCAGACATAACTGCCCTGCTTAAAATGTTATTAAAATCTTAATAAAACCAAGGAGATGCTGCCACAAAAGCATATTAAGATGGCATAAAGGTTGTGCCTCGTTAATTTAAAGGAAGATTTGCTGTTAACCAGAATGACTTAATTGAATATTTCCAAATATGAGCGTTCCTGGATGTCCCTGGGATGCATTTTCAGTTCTGGGTAGGGCAGGCTTCACCTGCAATCAGCAGCTTGGCCAGGTTATTTCCCCAGGATTTGCCCAGTGCCTTTTGGAAGCCGTGCAAGGCTGTGAGCTTCCTCAGTGCCCTGTGGCAAGACGTGCCACAGCTGGCCTGCAGGTTGTGTGAGGAGCCCTTTGCATCACCCCTGCTGCCAGTTTGGGCTCTGGGCAGCTGCACGCCCATCCCTGCATGCAGCAAGGCCAGGAAAGCTCATTCTGGATTCACCTTCTCCCCCCACCCATGGGGACTTCCCAGCCCTGTGTCTTTGCTGGCTCTGCACACCTTCCTGTCGTGCTTCCAGCTGTCCTATTGAACCCCCCTCGCTCCTGAAAACCAGGCACTGCTGTCCCACAGCAAGTGTGCACACAGGCTGGGCAAACTCAGCTCCTTGCACAGCTCCAGCATCCCTGCCTGCCTGTGATCTGGCTTTTCAGCCCTGCTCTCTGGCTGAGCCCTTCAGTGAGCTCCAGGCTCATAAACGCTCCCCTGAGCCTGAGCTCAGTGTGGCAAACAGGGAGTACAAACAGACCAAACCAAAGCCCAGCAGCAGCAAACCCTCAAACCCCCACTGTTGTAGCTCTTATAGACCCATAGGTATCGAAAAATCTGTGCTTGGGGGTTACTCGAACCTATTTTCCTTCAGTGAAGAATCTGGCAGCCATCAGAATTAGGAGGAACATTCTCAGTAAATTGCTTGTGCAGTTATCAAATGTCTCTGGGTTCATTTCAGCATTTAATCACCCTCAGAGCCTGGGTTTGCCTCATATGTTTGGGCATCCTTTAATCACAGAGGAATTAGCTGCCAAATCCTGGGGGTTTTTTGTTTGGTTGATTGGTTGCTTTGGGTTGTTTTTTTTTTTTTTTAAGGATATTCATTTCATGTACCAAAAGAAGGAATTATAGGGGTTTGTTTTTTTTTTTCTTTTTATTTTTTTTTCATGAAGCTGCCCATAATCCTTCACCCTGAGCAAAAGTGAATTCTCATTTGGATTGGATAAAGACCTGTGCCCTCGTCCCCTCACCCCCACACCTCCTGCCTTCCCACATTCTGTGCCTGCTCTCCAGAACTGCCCCTCAAGGACATTTCTGCCTCCTTCCAGCCCTCCACACGCCCTCCTTAGAGCGATGAGGATTCTGCTGAGGCTCCGGGGCCGCAGGAGCATGCGGGGAAGCGTGCAGGGTTTTGGGCACAGCCTGGCAGTGCTTCCCTCTGAGCTGATCCTGTGCTCTGCCTTCCCAGAGCTGCAGCCGCTCACTCGGGCTCAGCTCCTGCTGGAAATGACTTCCCAGGAACCTCAGGGCACCATCCAGCCAGGATCCTGCAGCAGCCAGCTCCGGGAGCACCGGGAATTCCCCCTCCTCCAAAGCACTGGTAAGCAGCTCCAGCAGCAGCAACCACAGCATTTACTCCCTGGCCAGAGAAAGCCCCGGCCCTGCTGGGCCAGGATGTGCAGATCAGCCACCAGAATGGTTGTTCCCCTCCAGCTGCCAGCCTGGCTTTTCCCCCTGCAGCAATTGTTGGGTCCCAAAAGGGACCCTGTGCCTTCCTACAGGCTGCTGCCACCCAGCCTCACCCACACCCTGGGCTGCAAGGGTTCTGAGTGTCCCAGACCTGCTGAGCTCCTGTGCCTGGTGCTGGTGGCACAAACCCCATCCTGAGCAAAGGCAGGCAAAAACTGGGGCTGGAAAATTCACCCCTCGCTCTCCTCTGTGGGACAGAAGAAACCCCCCTGAAGAGCATTCTTTAAGATCTACCATCTGCCTTTAAAATCTCCCATCTACCAGCAGCAGAGCCAGGTAAATGAGCCCTGCTTGAGAGGCAGCCCGAGCCCGGGCTGGGCTCCCTGCAGGAGCTCCCTGCTCATGGCACAGCGGGTGCTGTCCCCAAACCCTTCCCTGCAGGCCTCTTGGGTGACCATTCCCTGCCACTGCTGGACAGGGATGCTCCAGGGAGGGAAGCATTCCCAGGAACAAGTGTAGGCTCACTCCTGCCCCCATTAATTTGCTGAGACCTTGCTCGTCCGTCTCTGGGGTGCCGCAGGTGCATTTATTAATGGCACAGCCCCTGCTCACGTGCCGGGATCCTCTCTGACACATTAAGCCATTTTTAATTTGCTCCCGTCATCCCCAGCCTCTCCAGCAGCCACTGGATAACTCTGGGGTCCTAAATAAGCCACAGTGACTCGGGGAGAAAGCAAGTGAGTTATTAATCTTATGCAAATGCCTGTTTAATTTTCAGGATCTTGGCACCATTGTAAGTGCTGAAAGTCGTGGACTATAAAGAGAAAAGGTAATTTCCTGTTTGTTTAATTGATCTTCTGTAGCTTCTCTCCTGGCTGGCAAAGCCAGGTAATGGAATTTGCAATGTAAAGTCATTATTAGAAGTGCCAGTATGACATTTGATTAATCCGGGCTATTTAGGCTTAATAATACCCACTTGACTTATGTTCTGGAAGCAAAATTGCCTGCTACTTCCCCTCCTGCTTTTAAAATATATTTATAAATATCCTTAGCATGATGATGTACGAGCCCATTCCTTCGGGCATCGTTCTTAGGACGTGATAACTCCTCCAAAGTGTGCTGCATCAGCAACAGGATGTTTGCTCTCAGATTTGCACCTTTGGGTCCAAGGATTCCTCTGGGGGACCGGTGCCTCCCTCGGTTCCCTCCAGGCCAGCTCTGCCCCTTCCTGAGTGGCAGATTCCCTGGGAAAGCCAGGCAGGAGCTGACACTGCTCTCCCTCAGCTGTGACTCAGTTCTCTGCCGTGCCAGGGCTTGGATCCAGCAGGGAAGAGCAGCACTTGTGAGTGTCCAGGGAAGAGAGAGGCCCTTTGTCACCTCCCTCCTCGGAGTGTCACAGCCACGGCAGCTCCAGGGCACCCACATCCCCTGGGCCACTCCTGGCACATGCAGCATCTCCTGTGGATCCCCAGCTCTGCCAACATTTCTGTACATTATTCCTGGCACTGCTTTGAGCAGCAATGGACCGAGACATTTTCACTTAAAAGTGCTCTGGAGCGAAACCAACGCTTTCCAAGTAAGGTGCAAGCACTGCAAGAGGTGACAAGGGCTGTGGAAGATCCAGGTAACTTTATGGAAGTATTTTTTGCAATTATGCTACAGAAATTTTTCTGTTTCAGGTTTAACTTCATTTCAAGATAATTGCTCTAACTTCTATTTCCATCCCAGTAATATTTCCTGCAATCATATCTATTTAATTTGATCACTTATGTTCCACTGCTGTGGCCAAAACAGACAGTGCGCTGCTTCATGTTACCATTGGTTACACCTTTCTAAACCAAACAAAAACAATCATTGCAAACACTCCTGAACTGGTGCACATTGCACTGCAAAGTGTGGGGAAAATGCTTTTAAATTGAATTATTTTCAGGGGAAAAAAATTCCCTTTGTTTTGTTTGTAGTTGCTCTGCACATCATGGCCCAGCTATGGTCTGTTGAGAATTGTAAGGGATAAGGAATATTAGTAAAAACCAGTAAGTGTTATTCCACAACAGGCTTCAAAATGAGATTATTTCTGTAGATTGTACTTAAATGCTTCTCAGTGTGTGTCTTCCTGAGGGGAGCCCACAAGAGAGCTGGGGAGGGACTGGGGACAAGAGATGGAGGGACAGGACCCAGGGAATGGCTCCCACTGCCAGAGGGCAGGGCTGGATGGGATGTTGGGAATTGGGAATTGTTCCCTGGGAGGATGGAAAAGCCCAGGCACAGGTGCCCAGAGCAGCTGGGGCTGCCCCTGGATCCCTGAAGTGGCCAAGGCCAGGCTGGACAGGGCTTGGAGCAGCCTGGGACAGTGGGAGGTGTCCCTGCCATGGCAGGGTGGCACTGGGAGGGCTTTAAGTCCTTTCCAACCCAAACCATTCTGGGATTTTTTCAAGGTTAGGGCTGCCTGCAGAGAACACCCAAGGACAAACACAGGCAGGGCAGATGTGAAAATAAACACCTTTTAAACAAACAAACAAGCAAACAAACAAACAACACCTGGCCTGGAGGCAGTGCTCTGAAGCACTTTTTGCTGGGAAGACTGGATCTGAGTGAGGCCAGACGTGGGTGTTAGTTTGCCTTTCACCTGCCTTGCACCAGAACAAGTGCAGCTGTCAGGGATGCTGTGGGGTGGGATGGGGCTACCAACAGCACTGGCTCTTCCCAAATCCCCTTTCTCCATGAATCCACGCCATCCTCCCCTCCTGGCAAGCTTGGCTTTGCTCTGCACCTCTCACATAATGCAGCTCCAGTTCTGCTCTGCGCAGTCAGAGCCAGATGGGGACTGGGCAGGGAGCAGCCTGATTTCCCTTGGAGTGCCACTGAGCTTCCACAGCTGCTTCCAAAACGGAATGTTCCCTTTGGAACAAAGTGCAGCCTCTAAAGAAAGTGCCAAAGTCGCAGCAGACTGGTGTTTGTGTGGAAATTTACTGTCTGATTGGACTGGGCTCCCATGAGCAAGGAAAATGAAATCTCTGGGGCTCCATCCCCTAGGAAGTGTAACTCCTGCTGAGGGCTCCCCAGGAGCATAGCACACAGTCCCCATGCCCTGCACATCCCAAAAAGCTGTGCTCAGACAGCTGCCAAGGTGCCTGGGAGGAGGGAAAATCCATCTTCGGAGCAGGGGATGGGTGAGAAAGGCTCAATCAGAGAGCAAAGGCTGCAAGAGCACGGTGATTCTCCTTCTAATCCCACTTTTGGTGGTGTGGCACAAAGGGAGGGAAAGGCTGAAGGACACAACCAGCACAGGAGATGTGGCTGTGAATGAATAAACCAAAGGCACTTCTGGAGCAGCCTCCCATCCCAGCGGGCTCAGATTAAAAACTGAGCTCTCAGAGGGCACTGGGGGGGAAAAGTGGGGGGAAAGGGGGGGAAAAGGGGGAAAAACTCCTCTTTTCCACTCCCCCTGCTCCTCCCCTTTGTAAGAAAATCCAGGGTGGGTGAGGGGGCAGGAGCAGGAGCAGGAGCAGGAAAGGGAATAGGAACAGGAACAGGAGCAGGAGCAGGAACAGGAACAAGGGCAGGGACAGGGACAGGGACAGGGACAGGGACAGGGACAGGAGAGGAGCAGGAGCAGGAACAGGAGAGGAGCAGGAGCAGGGGCAGGGACAGGGACAGGAGCAGGAGCAGGGACAGGAGCAGGAGCAGGAGCAGGGGCAGGAGCAGGGACAGGGATAGGGACAGGAGCAGGAATAGGAACAGGGACAGGGACAGGGACAGGAGCAGGGACAGGGACAGGGACAGGAGCAGGAGCAGGGACAGGAGCAGGGACAGGGACAGGGACAGGGACAGGGACAGGGACAGGGAGCACTCAGCATTCCCAGGCACTGCAGGGGAAGGGGAGCTGTGTTCCTGCGGGCTCATCCCTCAGCAGGAAGGACAGGCAGTGAATTCCAGGCGCTTGCCTCCCCTTTGGTGGCTGTTTGAGAACGGTTTGTGTTGCTGTGGGGGTGTTTTATTATCCGGAGGATAGGTGTGTTTGACAAGCCCTAAGTGTGAAATATCTGCTGGCAGGCGCGTTTGAGGCAGGGCTCTGCTCAGATGTCTCTGTGCAGAATCTTCTGCTTTCTCCTTTGTTTATCACTGTGATCTCCTGTCCTGTCTGATGCATTCCCTGGCCTGTAAATGCAACTTTCATTCTGCACTTAACGGCGCTGAGGAGTTCAATAAATTGCCTTCCAGTCACGCTGCATTTTCCCCTGCAGTGCCTCCTGTTTGCACACAGAAATAGTTATTATTCATTCTGGCTGGCACTGAGAGCCCACAGAAGGTGAGCCTCCACCTGTCTCAGACCTGCCTCACTTTGTGAGCTGCACAGACAGACCAGAATAAAGCAATTTGCTTTTCCTGCACCCTAAATTCTGCATTACAAAGTATTGTGCTTACAACGTTCTACGGAATTCATTTTACCAGCTTAATAGTGACTGTTAGGGAAATGGTGTGCTCAGTCTTTGAGCACACCTTGGCTCTCTAAAATGGCTCTTGGCTTCCCTGTGCCCCACTGCTCCAATGGAAATTTGGATGCTCGACTTTTTAAAGATATTTCTTGAGGTGTTTAATCTTATCCTAATAAAGTAAATATTGGTTAATCGAAGCTCAAGCTAGCAAAAAGATTAGAGAAATTTAATTAGTCAAAATTATGGCTCATACTGTAATACAGTAAATTAGATTAGACAGGCTTTACACTTCAAAAATACATTAATGGCTGCATGCATTTTCTTAATATTAAAATCTTTAATCTTAGATCCCTGAAGATACTAATAAGTTTCTAACCCATCACTGACTTTCACATCATTATTTAAAATCAGCTTTAAGTTGCAGGAAGTAATTATGCAGCAGAAAAAGGGGAAATTATGCACCAGAAAGAGGCAAGCTCATTCAGGATGTGGGATTTAACTGAACCTGTTGTGTTGATATTGCAAATATGGGATGGCAGGGAGCAGCTGGCTGGAATTTAGGGAGAGATGTCCCTGGTCCCACTGCCCTCATGTCCCTCTGTGCACAGGGACACATCCACCTTTGAGGAACAAATGTCTTCTGTGAGGAGATCTTCTTTGCAGAGTTCACAGAGTTTTCCAGGCTGCAAAAGCCCTCCAGGGTCACCGAGTCCAAACTGTGCCCCCTCCCCACCTTGTGCCCAGCCCAGAGCGCTGAGTGCCACGTCCAGGATGGGCACTCCAAACCTCCAAGCCCCTGCCAGGGCCTGAGCAGCCTTTCCACGAGGAAATCCTTGCTGCTGGCCAAGCTGAGCCTCCCCTGGCCCAGCTGGAGGCTGTGCCCTTGTCCTGTCATGGTTTCATCGGGATCTGCCTGGATGTCCCTAGAGGGGCACCGCAGGGACAGATCAGTGGCCTCTCCTGGCTCCCAGGAGCCCAGGGGCACAGATTTCCATTGCATTTTGTATAGTTGATAGATTATTGCACCTGCTGTGTGCAGCACGTGTGCAGGTCTCCAGAAGGCAGCTCGGGCAGAGGAGCAGGAGCCCCGGCACGTTCGACTGGGGTCAGGGGCCTCTGGATCAGTGGCTCAAGCCCAGCCCACGCTGGGCAAGGCTAAAAGCCTGACAGCAAAACCCCAACGTCTGATCTCACCTTAGGGGTGCAATTTGTAAGGATTTTTTTCCCTACTGGCTCCCCAAAGGAATCTCATCTTTCACCTGGATCCGTTTTGTGCAGCTCCGATGTGCAGCAGGGGCACCGGGGAGGAGGGGGTGGCACGGGGAGAGCTCAGCAGAGCTGGGGACACTCTGTGTTCGAGGAATGGGGGAGAGAAGGGGAGAAATCTCTTCTTCTCAAAGCAAAATGAAAGCGTGAGAGGATGGGAAGTGAAGAGCAAAACAAAGACGTTCGTGTTCCAGCCCTGCCGATTTGGACACTTCCATCCTGCACATAAATCAGAATTTCTTCTGTCGATGGAAGACACAAAGGGCAGGCAATAAGTACTGGGAACTGACAGTGTTCCTACTTAGAAAGTTTTTCCTCTTTCAGGGACATTTTCTTAATTATACTAATTTGTCAAATGTATCTTCAGTTTTACAAGAAGTTTCCTTCTCTGCATTTGTTAAAGGAAAGATAATTGCATCTGGAAAGCAGCAAAATGAAAAGAACCTTAATTATGCATTATAATAACAAATGTGTTCTAGTTCAGGTGAGCCAGACCAATTATATGTGATTAGTGAATGGAAACAATTGATGTTTTTGCATTTTCATTTGGGTCTGCTGACCTTTCCTGGTGAATGAGCTACAATCTGTCTTTCCTTGGTGCTCAACACAGAACAAATATTTTAATTTATAGAGCCATTTGGAGAAATCATTGCAGTCTGATCAGAGACAAGTTTTGCTGAACTTGATTTGTACTCCATTCTCACAGAGGAGAAAAATGATTCTTTGCAGGTCTTTTTTTGAAAAGGACACACAAGGAGGCGAGGCTTTGGATTTCCTCTGGTAATGTTGACATAGCGGAAGAAAAAGTAATTAAAACTCCTATTAAAAATTAAGCTGCCTTTAATAGATCCTTCATTTTCCTCTGTGACATGTGATTTTTGGTGTTTGCTTTTGCTTAGCACTTCTGAGTCTCTTAATCAGGTGCTTGAACCACTTGGGACACTTCAAAATGCCTTCTTAAACAGAGACACAGAAAAGATGCCATGCAAATGTGAATCACCAGCAGCTCCAGTAACTCCTTACTTTACCAAACCTCAGCCTAGGGAGAAGTGTTGCTGAAAAAAATCAGTTTCAAATGGGCTGTAAAAACAGATCAAAGCCTTGCAATTACTGTGTCCCACTTACTTCAGCTGGTATTTTCCTTCTGAGTGTTTTGTCCCCCCTCGGAAGTTCAGCCAGCACAGCTGGGTCCTGCTCAGCAGCAGCAGCAGCAGCAGCAGCAGGATATTCTGCATTTAATGCAATATTCCACGAGTCCATTCCTGCCAGACTGTGCCTTTGGAGAAGCCTCTGCAGATTCCCTCAACCCCAGCGAGGCTGTACATCCCTGGATGCACTTGGAGGGCAGCAGGGCTGCACAGAGGGAGCTGAGGGCAGAATTTGGCTGCTTGCAACCATGATGAGGGACAGGAGAGAAACCCCCCCGAGCCTCAAATTGCACAGAGAGCTTGGGACAGGAAAAGGCTGCTTTGTGCTGGGTAAATCTGACCCAGGACTGGGGGGCACAGTAAGAGTAGATCCCAGCCATGACTTCATCACACCTTTGTTGTGAACCAGTGCCCATCATCAGAGAGTTAAGGACACTTTCATTCTTAATGAAGTTCACTGCAGTAATCTTCAGGAAGAACAGAAGCCTGTGGCAGGGTTCTGATGGCTCAGACTCAGAGAAAGGATGTGCAGAGGTGGCCACACTGAAATTCCACGTGGGAGGGATGGAGCACCTAAAAGCATGACTGTTTTTGTCCACGGGTGTCAGGTGATCCAAGATCCACCCATCCACAGTGCTCTGTGCCATCAGACAAGCAAGAAGAGGAGGGGATGAATGGCAGAAAGAACCTGTAGGTTTTCCTGGCCTTTTTCTCTTACCATCCTCAAGGATGTGTGCACAGAAAAGCACCTTTTCATTCCGGTGTAATAGCACTAAGCATTACCTTCCCAATGGCAACTGATAAAGTGATGTCCCCCACAATCAGTGAGCATTTCATCCTGTGCAATCGGGGAGATAATGATTAGTATTTCCCTGCTGGGAACTTTGGGACTGAACACAGATTAGAGGCTAGCTGTCCCCATGCGTGTTCTGCAATCAGTGGCAGCTAGAATTAATCACAGCTAAATTGTCTTCCCAATTCTGCAGCACAGAGTGAGGATTCCTGTTAGTTCTGCACACGGGGAAGCACAGAGCAGGCCGGGGAGCATATGGCAGATGAACAGGAAGAAAGGGAAGCAGATTTGCATAAGTTATGTTTTTGGATGTAAAGGAGGAATTTTTTTCCATGGAAAGGGATGTCAAACCTCACCTGGTTCCTTTTGGAAGACAGATATATTTGCCAGGAAATGAATACTCCCACCTTTACCTAGGAATTTCTTCAAGAAGCTCCCACCTATCCATGCTGCTCATGTCCGTGGGAATTTACCTGCAGAGGTGCAAGGCAGGTGATGCACCAGCACCACAGGGGCTGAGGTGGAGACTCCAATCCTCTCCCCAGCAGGAAAGATTTAAGGGTTTGAGGATATCCATCCTCAAGCTGCACAGCTGACAGTTCCTGCTCACACAAACCCCACAGCCATGAGGGTTCCTGCCCCAGGACTGGGACCCCAGCTGGGCAATCCTCGGCAGAGATGTGCCTGCACCCACACCCATGAGAAGCAGAGCAGGCCAGCCCTGGAGCCTCTCCCTGCTGCTCACCACTCCTGCTCCTCCTTCCTACAGCCCCAGGGGAGAGGAACCTTTCCTCAGGTGGGAAGCAGACCCCAGTGCACACTTCTTGTCCTGCCTGCAGCCACCCATGGATGAAAATGCAGACACGGGACAGGCACCCCAGCCGAGCTGCTGGAGTTGTAAAGCTCCCCTGGACTGCACAGTGAAAAGCACTCGGGGCACGTGGCCAGCAGCAGCAATTCACTGCCAAATGATCCTACCTGACACATCAAACAGGGAGTCAGCTGTCACCCACCTGTGCACCAGCAGTGGTTGTTTATTCGTTTGGAAATGCATTTCTTACCAGACTGAGGAGCAGTGCTTCTCTCTGAGCCTGGCCTGCACAAGCCCCACAGTTTATGCTTTCCAAAGGCCTGTGCTGAATATCCCTTTAAGCTGGTTAAGATTTATCGCCTGAGAAGCAAAAGTCTTGTCTGCTTGTGAAGAGAAAACTAAAAATCAGATGAGGAATAGTGCAGCAAAAGTTTAGTGTGTGTTAGTGTTTCACTCGTAAATTGAGATATTTTTCTGTTTTACTCTCTCAGCTATTTCAGACTCTGCTGTGCTGCAGTCTGACATGGTGGATAATTCATCAACCTGTATGTCTTTTATTATTATTACCATTACAAAAAAATCTTGAGTTTAGGAGAAACAAAACAATAATTTTGCAATAATGTCACAACACGCTGGGTAAGAACATAATAAACCTTGCTATTACGTCCTGGAATAGCAAGGAATCACTGAGCATGGTACACAGGAGCACTCATCCAGAATGCTTAAAACCACCCCGGAGATAAAATGAACTTTCAAACTCAAAGAGACTCACAAAGAGCACTCAGCTGCATCTCTTGGGCCAAAACCTGCATCTGCTCCCACTGCAGCTCTGGGTCCGGACATTATGCCAGCACCCAATGGCTGTGGGAGATCGTGGAGTCATGGAATGCTTTGGGTGGAAGGGAGCTTAAAGCTCCTCCATTCCCACCCCTGCCATGGCAGGGACACCTTCCCCTGTCCCAGGCTGCTCCAAGCTCTGTCCAACCCGGCCTTGGGCACTGCCAGGGCCTCAGCACCCTCACAGACAGGAATTCCTTCCCAATATCCCCTCCATCCCCTCCCTCTGCCAGACTGAAGCCGTTCCCTTTGTCCTGTCCCTCCAGGTCCTTGTAAACTTTCTGTCTCTCTCCTTCTTGTGGATCCCTGCTGAGGTGTAAGCAGGCACAGCCCCACGAGCTGTCAGTGCAGGGGTTGATTGAACTGTGCTGCCACTCTCGGCCTGAATTGTGTAACAGAAACATGCTCAGGTGACAGAACTCCAGCCCCTGGGTCTCTGCTTTGCTGCAGGTCACAGCCACTGCCCGTCCCTGCTGTGGCAGCCCTGGGATTCCAGGAGACTGGGGAGCCAGCACTGGCAGCTGGGGGCCGAAAGGGCATTCAGGAGTTATGGGGAAGGTTTTGGACTTGGCCTTAGGGAGCATTTCTTCACCAAGAAGGTGCTTAAACACCGGCACAGGTTTCCTGGAGAGGTGGTCTGTGCCCAAGCCTGGAGCTACTGTGCCAAAGGCACTTGGGTCTTGGCTGGAGGTTGGAGCTGGAGCAGAAACTCTCCACCAGAGCAGCTTTTGAGGCTCAGGGATCCCAGAAACAGCCCAGAACTCCACTGTCCTTCCTCTGCCCTCCAGCAGCGCCCGTGGGCGGCACTTCCCTCCCAAGTGCTGAGCCTGCCACCCAGGCAGAGCCACGAGGAGCTGATGCAGACGAATTTCGGGATCACCAGGGCCTCTCCAGCACGGGAAGCTGCCAGGAAGCTGTGCAGAGAGCTGCCAGGCTGAGTTAGCAGTGACACTTCACTCCCACACCCTCGGAGCTCTCACTGCACGCTCAGGAGGGAAAGGCTGGGCAAGGCTGGCACCTTGGCACAGGGAGGGGGCAGAACCTGAGCAAGTGCACATCTGGGATAACCTCATCAGTGACTGCTCCTCGAGCTCCTAATGGGGTGTGAAATGCCATCAGAAAGCTTCCTGCTTTTATCAAACATTCCCTATTTCAGCAGTAATTCAGAGTTGGCACCAGGGCCCGATGCAAACTGTCTGCTCACATGTGGCCTGGCAGGGGTGGGAAAAGGTGGGGAGTTCTGAATGCACAGCCTTCCAGGGCACTGTTTTCTGAATGCACAGCCTTCCAGGGCACTGTTTTCTGAATGCACTGCCTTCCAGGGCACTGTTTTCTGAATACACAGCCTTCCAGAACCATGTTTTCAGAGCATACTCCCTTCCAGAACAATGTTTTAGGGTATAATGCCTTCCAGAACCATGTTTTCTGAATACACTGCCTTCCAGAACGTTTTCAGAGTATACTGCTTTCCAGAATAATGTTTTCTGAATACACTGCCTTCCAGAGCACTGTTTTCTGAATACACAGCCTTCCAGAACAATGTTTTCTGAGTATACTGCCTTCCAGAACAATGTTTTCAGTATATAATGCCTTCCAGAACCATGTTTTAAGAGCATACTGCCTTCCAGAACATGTTTTCTGAATACACTGCCTTCCAGAACCATGTTTTTGGGTATACTGCCTTCCAGAACCATGTTTTTGGGTATACTGCCTTCCAGAACCATGTTTTTGGGTATACTGCCTTCCAGAACCATGTTTTAGGGTATACTGCCTTCCAGAACCATGTCTTCTAACAGCCCTGCCATGTGCCCAGCACCAGCACGCCGAGGCCATCCTGCAATAGAGAACCATCTCACCCGTGCAGGAGAAGAGTCAGCACAGAAATGCTGTGCCAGCAGTGCCACTGTGTGCCTCCAGCACGGGGCATTGCTCCCCACCAGAGAGCAGCCCCTGGAAAAGAACCTGCCCATTTCTTGTGCCTCGGGGTGCTCCACCTCCCAGCCCAGCTTCACACTCCCGGGAGGATCCAAAACACGCATCAGGCACTGGATGAGGTGCTAAGGCAGGATTAACAACCAATTTTCTTCTACCACTACACACAAAAGTGGACAAGCTGGATAGAGAAACACAAAGGTTTAAGAGGAGCTTCCTGCACCGAGGGGAAGAAAGCAGCCTCTGTGTTAGGATATCAATTATTTAAGGATATCATTAATTAGCTCAGCCTGGACTCTTGCCTTTACCTCTCCTATTTATTCCAAAATTGTAAGGAGAAAACAATTGGCTCTTGCCTTTACCTCTCCTATTTATTCCAAAATTGTAAGGAGAAAACAATTGGCTCTTGCCTTTACCTCTCCTATTTATTCCAAAATTGTAAGGAGAAAACAATTGGATTTCTATTCTGTGCCTCCTCTGTCTGCAGGGACTTTTATGGGCAGCAGGAACGGATGCAAAGAGGGATTATCAGTGTCCATCCCTCAGAGAATCATCCATGGAAACACTGCTGATCCCACAGCGAGAGTTTGGATCTGCACCCAAATCCCTCTGAAGTCTGCCACCTAACTGAGCCACCCTGAGCCTCAGAACAAAAATCTCACTCCATTTTCAATGCTCAAAAACTACAGTGAAGTTATGAGGCCTGAAGATGTCTGTGGCTTTTTGGCTTGGCCTGAAACTCCTGGGAATGTTTCATCGTTTCATGGTTTGCTTCTACCCCAAACTCCCCAAGCATTCCCTGAGTCCCGACTTTCACGTTTCAATTCTGTTCAGGTTGGAAGTGGCACAGGATTAGCTCATCTCATCAGGAACATCAGTTCAGGGTAGTTCACAAATAATTACATTTTAATGAACTCTAGTCATTTGCAAACTGATCCTTATTTTGTCCTTTTATTAAGTAGGATGCAAAATCATGGATTTATCAGCACAAAGAAATTCCTTATCTTGCCACAAGAGCAAATAATCCATTTTTTGGGGGGTTAAATTTTTATTTTTTGGAGGTCATAAGAGATTTTGGGTAGGGACAGATCTCATACTTGCACTTTTCAACTTCCCACTTTTACAGTAAACACAAGATGAGAAAAAATACACCACACTGAGATGTCTGTGATAAGAACATGAGGAAGAGATTGAATTTGTGGCTCATTCATTTCTTTCATGTTCCTCAGAAAGAGAAATAAAATCACCTCAGAAGAACATGGGAGAAATTTAACCTTTGGATCGCTGTTTTCATTTTCCTCCCAAGATTTAGGGAGGGGGTTCCCTGGGATTTTATATTTCTGCTGGAGACTCCACTAAGCCAGACCAGAATGAGCAAGTGTCAGCAGGGCTGGGAGAGGCAGGAATAGGATCACCTGAAAGGAGAGCAGAATTCACAGCCTGCAGTTCACACTTGCACTTAAGGGGTTTGAATCCTCAGTCTGACAAAGCCAGATGGCACACAGGGCATTGCCTGAGGGACAAATACCTCCAGTGCTCCTCGGCTTCCTAAACTGGGCACCAAAGCTGGTGCCCCAAGTGCTCTCCCGTGGATATTCCAGCTCTCCACGGCAGGAATCATGGCAAAATACTCCAGGATAATCTGCACCACGTAAAAGGGAGGCTGGAGAAGGGAGTCACACCTACTGAAGGATCACATTTGCAGCTCTGCCTCGCAGGTCCAGCTGGTCAGAACTGGTCTGTGTTAGATTTTTCCAGTGAGATGCAGCACCGTCCTCAAATCCCAGCCTGGCTCTGGGTGATCATAAAATCACAGAATATCCTGAGCTGGAAGGGTCCCACAAGGATCATCCAGTCCAACCCCCAGCCCTGCACAGCAGTCCCACCCTGAGCATCCCTGGGAGCGTTGTCCACACACATTTTCCCCAAAATAATGATGTTACACCCCTGGGAAGAAAACAAAGAGATGTTTTATGTGTCTTCAGGTACATTGGCACACTGATTTTCATGTCTGTGCAAGCTCGCACAGCGGTGCTGAAGAAAAGCCTGATTTCTCAGAAGGGATCTTTCTCTTGTTAGATATTCATCTAGAAAACTATTTTCTGGGTTCAGGCTTCCTTCCCAGCTGTTCACCAGCTCCAAACTGATGACTACAAAAAAGAAAGGTATTTCCTACTAAAAGGTGTTTTCTGCTGCACGATAAGGAATCTCCTGGGAGGAATGCTTTGAGAGGGGCACGAGCCTGGTGACAGCTGGATCTGGCTCTGCAGGGTGGCCACGCAGGGCTGGGCAAGGCAGGAGGCCTCTCTGGCAAGGAGAGGACATCTATTATCTCAAGCACTCAGTGCAGTGCCCAGGACTTTGTTCAGTGGCACCTGGGAGGCAGCGAGCTGAGCAGGGAGGATGTGGACCAGGGATGAGACAGGAGGAGGTGAAATCCATGCAAACCAGGAGAACAATCCCACGCATCCAACAGCAAAGAGGAGCCAGTGTAGTGCCAGTGCCATGATGGGCAAGGTGAGGGAAGCAAAAGCCAGGAGGGGAAAGACACAGAAGGGAATTTGGGAAGAGGATATTAATTCTTGCTCTAAGCAGCACATCTAATTCTGGCACAAAGGATGGTGCTACAGAGGTCAGGGAGCACTGTCTGAAAGGCAAGTCAGTGCAGTGAAATAACACTAAAAAGGTTCTGACTATCCCAAATGGAAATTAATCCCTTAAAATCGATGGCCCCTTTGGAAAGAGCTGGACACACATCACAGGACATGTCAGTGATGCCATTACCCTGTGCCTGGTTAAGAAAGCTGCCAGCTTTACAAGAATTTGTGCCTGAGGAAAAGGAAACACCAGGAAGATGTGGCCAGAGTTATTCTGTGATTCTCCAAGGTGAAGTCCCAGCTGTGCCCTATGCCCACCTTGTCCCCAGCCCAGAGCACTGAGTGCCACATCCAGGAATTCCTTGGGCACCTCCAGGGATGGGCGCTCCAAACCTCCCTGGGCAGTTCCGTGGAATCTTTCCACGAAAAAATTCTTCCTCAAAATTATTAAAATTGAGATGATTCCACCAGATTACTCCACTGCTTTGCTTAGACAGCCCTTCCAAGGGACTCACTCTTCCCACCCCTCCGAGGAGCGGCAGAGGAGCCCCAGGAGCAGCCAGCATCCCTGCAGGATCCAGGACATCTGAGGGCACACCACTCATCTCCCAAATGTGAACAGCTCTGCAAAGCCACCACGTGACCAGACTCCCTCTCCGCTGGCATTCAGCACACCCAAAAAGAGAAGCAAAGCCATTCTTGTGCCAGAGGCTGGCTTTTCTTCGCCCTGCCGAGGCCACCCTGGGCTTTGCTTGGAGAGGAGAGCCCAATTTGCTGCATGTCTGAAGAGAAGCTGCATCCCTTCTGAAAAAGCCACTGTGTGCATCCACAAGGCAACCAGGAAAACTAAATAACCACAGGAAAGAGCAAACAACTTAATTTTTGCTTGAGCACCACATCTGCTTAGAAATATCTGGGCCAGAACCAACGCACAAAATGCAATTTGAAGCAATTTTTCAGTGTTCAAGCTATTAAGTGAAATCCATACTTGCAACAAAAACCTCTTCAGAGAATGAGGTTTTATTTGCCACTTAAAGTAACTCTCAGCCTGGACAGGCACTGCTGGCACTGTTCATGTTTCTTAGGAGAGCAGCAGAAGAAATCTCTGCAATTCCGCACGGACAACCTGCAGTTACCAGTTTTCCACCTGGGCTGCACACCATTGATCTTGACAAATGAGCCCTGTCAAAGTGGCTTCTTTTTTTCCCCCCACACTTCCTCTGTGGTCAGTTTGTCTCCTGAGGCTGATCCAGCCTCTAGGAAGTGCCTCATCGGATCAAAGTTATCCCCATCAGATCAAACTGCAGTTTATCCTTCAATTTGCTTTGGCTAAGGAATCAGAAAATAGGAGGCATTGAGTTGAATGGAAAACAAACCATCAAATTCATGATTTATTCACGCATGAATCAAACACAACAAACTCTGCTTTTAGCAGATGAACACCCCCACAGCAGAATACACTTCTTTATAAAAACCCAAATGTTTCAGTGTGGGGACAGCAGACTTATGTTCATCTCTAAGCACTCACACAAGAAGGAATAACCCAGCAGGGAGAATTGTAACCACATTTAGGCTGGAGGCAGCTGGGAGAATCCCAGGTTATTGATGGACATTGAGGGGTGCCGTTTTTCAGGACCGTGTCCCACTGTTCCCACAATCCTGGCACAAATTTGTGGCTCCTGAAGGGACTTGTCAAAAATAGAGAGCTGAAAGTGGGACATGGGCAGAGTTTGGCTTGGGATTCCCTCCCTCCTCCTCCAGTCCCGTGGGCAGGCACTGTCCCCAGGTGACCTGCCACACTCTGCTCTCTGCTCCACAGTCATTTATTTTTGAAAAACTATTAAAATTTAAATGTAAAAAGCGACATTTCACTGCTTAAAACGACATCAGACCAGGCAGTGCTGAGCCCCCTAGTGCAGGGCTCAGGAGAAGGATGGCTGTTCTCTAGAGGCTCACTAATATTTTATTTGCCTGTTTGGGTTTTTATTAGTTTATTTAACCATTATTTTTTCCTCTCTATGTAGACAGGCTTGGGAGGGGGTAATGTGTTTGCACATTGCAAGAGCTCTCGTGGTGAGCTTCTGTCTGAAGCTTCTCATCTCAGAGTTTCCCCACAACGCTCTCCTTTGTACAACAAACAACTCCAGCACATTTCCCAAACCTGAGTGACTGACACCTCAAAAGAACCCACAAAACAGAGTAAAAACAAAGCTTAGGGAGAAAAAAAAATTAAAAAAGAAGCCAAAAAGAGTTTTCTAGCTCATAGGATTGAGATAGATAAATAGGGATTTAATCTTCCAGGCATGAGTAAAACTTCCATTTCTTCAGCTTCTGTGTGGCTGAACTCCAGGGAGCAGCAATCGGCTTCCCAGGAGAGATTCCTAGGGAAAAACCACCCCAGCACTCACATGGCACTGGATTTTCCACAGGGGAAAGTTCCCAGCTCCTTTCTGAGCTTATTTTAGGAAATCTATAAAGCAAAGGAGAACAAAGTGTCCAAGCCAGCATCTTACACTGTGACAAGGGAAAAAAGAAAAGGGCAAAGGAGGATTTTTTTAGAATGCCCTGAACCTGAACAGCTCTGGAAAGCCCCATGAGCCAGGGGTATGAGCAAAGGCAAACAGCCTGGTTTGTGCTCTCCTTTCTCCAAGTGCTCCCTGCAGGAGCAGCCTGCAGGAGAAATTGCTGGGAAGCTCAAAAATCCACCCTGCTGCCACTGCCCTGACGTGGGGCTGACCCCAAAGAGGGCACGAGAAAACTCCTCCATTTCCCTTCAGATGGGAAGCTGGCTTGGGTGTGGAACCTGCTGCCTGGCTCACTGCCCTTCAGCTGAGGCAGGGAATGGGAAATGGAAACACACAGCGTGTCTCCTGTCCCTCTGAGCCCTCGGGTACCTCCTAAGAGGGACCAGAAACGTCTCAGAAATCAGAACGAGCTATTGGACAAATGAAATATTGGACAAATGAGCTGTTGGACAAATGAAATATTGGACAAATGAGCTGTTGGACAAATGAAATATTGGACAAATGAGCTGTTGGACAAATGAGCTGTCGGGCCTGGGCAGTGAAGGGTTATTTCTGTGTCCAGTAAAGGGTTATTTCTATTTCCAGTACAGGGTAATTTCTGTTTCCAGTGGGTAGAAATGAAGCAGCTGCCCTTTTTTCCTGTGTAGCTACCCTGTGCTGCCATGGGTCAGGGCACCCAGTGGCACGAGCATCCCCATTTCTCTTCTCTGCACCCTTTGCACCATTAAGGGAGAGAAACTCGAAGCTCTTGGATTTCACTGCGGTTTGGAATTGCATTTCCCATTTGCTCCTTCGAGGAGCGTGAGCCTGGCCAGCAGCTTGCTCAGCAGACATCCTGTTAGGGCTTGTCTGCACAGATATTAGGCATCTTTATCAGCATCCCAAGAGGGGCAATGAAAGCAGGGCTTGGAGAGGAGCCAAGGAAGAGCTCCCTTTGCACAGCACGGCCGCCTGGGCTGCTCTGAAGTGATTTACTGACACCTCCTCTGGGCTCAGCTCCGTGTGCCCATCCAAGCAAGTCCCCCCAGCCCTCTGGGGACTGGCACGGGGAAATCTGGAATATTTCCTGCTTCCCGGAGGGCAGAAAAAGCAGGTTTTTCAGGGGAGTAAAGGTGATTTTAGCACACGTGGCCGAGTGGCAGGCTGGGCAGTGCTGGGTTAGGGGTGGAACCCGGCTCTTTCAGAGGCCTTTTCCAAACGGAATAATTCTGACATTCCTTGGCACACAGCAGTGAGTGTCCCCAGTGTGTCTGTATTCCTCAGGGAATTTGCTTCTTGCTGTGCAATCCCCCCACCCTGGGGAAAATGGAACCCTTTTTCCAGTTCTCTTGTCAGGAAAGAAGGGAGCACTCGCCCCTCACTGGGGCTGTAAAATGCAATTTTAAATACCTAATCCTTTGGGAATAGGTACGTAATTGACTGTCATGATCTCAGGAATCCTTCCATGTAAATTCCTCCTGTTATTATCCCTCTTCCCCCCCAAAAACCCACAACAACAAATCCAAGAATCGCTTCCTGATGTGGCTTTCAGGATTGAAAGAACTGCTCTTCTTTTTATGTAAAAAATGGGTTCTCAGCAGCTCTGCAGTTGCCAAAATTCCTGCATAGGAATTAAAAGCCATGTTATTGGTAAATATTAATACAGCTGGATAGGACTGGACAACCACAAAGTCCCTGTGCCTTTTTTATGCAGGTGCATAAATACCTACCACAGCATTATCTGAGCACAAACTCAGCGAGCAAGAGTCCAACGTTTCCTTCTCCTAAAGTGACCAGCCCCCTTCAGAACAGGAAAATGGGGAGAGTTCCAGAAAGCAGAGGGCTGGATGAAAGGCAGGGGGTTGTTTTCAAGGCAAACCTTGCCTGGCAGGTGAGACAGCCCACTTGGAGAAGAGGAAGCTTTGAGTGTGTCACAAAGGCCGGTGTTGTCCCTGATGTCCTGATTTACACATGGAAAATGAGCACTTTCTTTACCTTGGGGGGTGACCTTGAAGTGCCGTGTCCAAAAGCCTACAAAGCCAAGGAGAGACTTCACCTCAGCGGGGCACTCAGGAAAAGGGGATTTTTTGGGAGATCAGGAGGTGCTGCTCCTCTCAGGCCATCCTTTTCTGGCAAAGGGAGGAGAGAGAGCACAACCAAAAGCACAGATGCACACCCCAAGCTGTGAAATCCCTGCTGCTGTTGTTTAACCTTGGATTCTTCCGTCAGGACCAAAAAATTCCCATTAGGATGACTCCAGAAGGAAAAGCAAGCTCCCTCTGTTCTCTAAGCTGGTTCTTTCCTTCCCTCTCAGCAGAGAAGCACCACAGCTAAAACTGGGGTCCCAGTTAATGCTGAGGGGAATGGAGGCTCCCAGCTTTTGGGGATGGAGCAGCCAACAGATGGAACAGAGCAGAGAAAAATGGGATGCAGATACAGAAAATAGCAAGAGGGATACAGGCAGAAGATTATCCTCTCCAGCTGATCCTTTTCATTTGTGTGGATACAGGCAGATGCTCGGAGAAATGGGGAAGCACTGAATTTGAAAGGGATAAAAGGAAATGCAGTTTGATACAAGGGATAATTAACTCGGGGAACGTGTGGCTGCAAGGTGATCCTGAGAGCTGAGGGTTCAGGGGATTCAGCAAAAGAGGAGACTGGGGAGGGTGAGAACAGCTCCGATTACATCAGATAAGATTAAATGCAGAATTCATGCTCCTTGGAAATGGGCGAAACACCAGAGGCTGGGAGCTGGGAATGAGCCTTCTTGAGGGATATCTTTCCATAATACTCCATTACAGGGTTTCTAATTTCATCCTTTCAAACCTCTGCCACTGAACACTGTTTGACATTGAAAACTGAAATGAAAAAGCTCCAGAGAATGCTCATATTGTAATTCCTCTGATTTATGTAACCATTTCTGGGAAGTGCCTACTCTCTGAAAACAGACTGCCTGAGCGTGGAGGCAAAACTGCATTTCAGTATTTACCTGGGTAAAATTAACCTTCTGTTTCTGAGCCAGCAGTGAATCTGATCAGTGCCTGGGGCCCACTTGCAGCCCCTTGGCCAGAGTGTGTGACCTCGGTGTCCCCCAAAGGCCTCCTAGGAGGAGGAGCTGCTGTTAAACCCGTGTTCATTCCCCCTGATGCACTGCACACCACCTCTGGCTCCCAGGAAGGTGGGCTGCCTCTCAAGAGCTGCCCAGAGCACTTTTGATTGAGCATCTGTGTCTGCAGTGCCATCCTGCTCCCAGCTTTGTGCTCGGGGGGCAGGAGCTTCTGGCTGGACGTGCCTGGCGCTTCCACCATGTGCTGGATAACCATTTGTGGCTGGGCAGAAACAACCCAGCAGATTCCAGCTCGGAGGGGAAGCCCATTTGCTGTGATTTATCCACTGATGCCACCACGATTGCCCCTTGTAAAATCCTGTCATCTGCAGCAACCTGGCTGTTCCAGCTGCTCTGGCTGCTGCTGCACGGCAGTGACGCCCTGCAAGGTGACTGTGACAGGCTGGCAGCAGCACTCGGAGCTGCCCTGCCTGCCCACTGCCACCCACCTCACTTTTAGCACTTCCAGGGACAGGAAACTCCCTGTCCTCCTCACAGTTTGGCCACAGCTAAGAAACACTGAACGCCTTTGAGCTTTAATTCGAAGGTATCCCCGAAAGGAAAATCAGAAACCCTTTATTCCCTGTCAGCTGCAAATCCGTTCTGGTACTGCCTTGGGGGTTTTCTGAGCACATCCCCATCAGCTGCTGGATGCCTGAGTTCCCACTGCAGTGTTCTCTCAAGCTGGGGGCACGGCACAACGTGCCAGGATAAGAGAAGAGCGTTTGAGAATTTCCAGACCGTTCTGGCACTAAGTCCCACACCCTGCAATCCCTTAAGCATGTTGCGTGCTGGAAAGCACTGGAGTTTCACTGGAAACTGGGCATAAACACAGTCCCACGCACTTAAGATTATCATCAACCTGCCAACTCCCTCCTATCTGAGACTTTTCCCATTCTGTCTCCTTCTCTTTATCCCCTTTGTGTATCAAGCCGTGCTGGAGCCCGTGATGACAGGAGATCATGAGCCTGCAGTTCAGAGCTACTGCAGGGCTCCAATCCTGAATCCCAGAAAAACAGCACCTCCAGAAGGGCAGAGGGCAATTCCCTCTCGTGCTCCTCATCCCCGAGAGATGAGTGCACGCTGAGCTGCGGGGAGGGTGCAGATCACACCTCTGGAGTGACAGCAGCAGTGCACTGCTGAGCTTCCCCTGCTCCCGGATTTCCTGGGACAGCTTTGCCTCTAACGAAGGGAGAGCTGAGCTCCCGGTGGCCCAGGAATTGCTGTCCCCTTGCTGTGTGCCCACAGCCAGGCTGCAGGGAAGGAAGGGGGTGTTGGTGTATTTGCCATGGCTTGGATGGAAGCAGCACCACCCCTTAACCCAGCAGGAATGAGGATCCCCCCGGATGTAACCTTCAGCAAAAGCACAGACTGCGTGTGCGACTTTGGTTCTGATTGTCCACCTTCAGAGAGTGCAGCGTGGGCAAACCTGCATTTTGGCTACCCTAGGTATAAGCTAATTCATGGGCAAGGTTAATCCAATCTCTTTAAGTCCCTTTTTTAAACAGATTTTCTAGGGAAAAGTATCTGTGTGTATTTAGAGATTGAATCTGGAGGGAATTTTTTTTTTTTTTTTTGGAGTATTCACTAGGCATGAATACAAAGGGGATTTTCTACTTTGTAGCACACCACTCTGGGTCTTTTTTATTTCTCTTTGGCTCTCTCCAAGCAGGAATGTGCCAGGCTGCCTGCAGTCCTTCAGCTGAGTCCAGGCTTTGGGAATGCTGGGGGCTGCCCATTGCCCCTTTTCCTCCCCTGCTGATGCCCGTGCAGGCTGATGGATTCCCCACCCCCAGGGCTCCCCAGTCTGGGTTCCTCCTCTCCCACTCTCACTTCTCTGAGCACTTGTGCCAGATGATGTTTAAGTATGACCCTTTTAATCAGGTTACTCAGTGTAATACAGGCAAAATGGTGACGAGATGGATGCTGTTACTGCATTCCCTATTTTTATCTCCATTGATTCTCCCGTGTCTCCCATGAATCACCCTCCTGAAGAAGTGACAGCTTTATGTCAGCCACAACAGGGCTGTAACAATATTAGCTCCAGCACCAATTCAGCACGACACCAGAACTGTGTCATGCTTGACCCTGTTTGATAGATGTGTGCACGGAATCTGTGCTGAGCTGCACAGAGCAGGGCCAGATTCTTTCCTCATAGCACATTCTTCTATCTAAAGACAGGTTTGTGCTTTTACTGCTCCAGCCGTGGGATTGCATGTAAATAATAATGTTATTTCTAGAGACTGTGGCTAAAAGACCCCCCAGCTCTTCAGTTCCAGCCTCTTCATTCCATCCCAGCTGGAATAACTCACGCCCAACAGCACAGGTTCCTACTACCAGCCAGGGGATTTGGCCTCCTTTCCCTGCCTCTGCTGCGGTGAGAAAGGCAGGGCAGAGAAGGAAACCTTTGCAGAAGTGGGAAACCTTGGCAGAATCAGCGGCTGGAGATAAAAAAGAAATAGGAGGGGGCCTTTTCCTGCTGATTTCCTCAAACGGAGGGAATACAGAACCTTCATTTGCAGTTTGGATGAGCTGCAGTAAATTGCCCAACTGTTCTCTTCTGCCAGAATAATGCACTTGCCAGAGCCTCATCACTGTAAACTGCTGCAGCTCCATTGACTCTGCACAGGCAGAGCTAAAGGAGTCTTTGGGTCATTTGTTCTTTTTTTTTTTTTCCTGAGAAAAAGTGTTCTGCCACTTAAAACAAAGGGCAGGGAACCAGAAGAGGTGATTTTGTATCAAATTTTCTCACAGATTTTCTGCAAGAACTCACAGATAAGAGCAAGGGCTTGGATTTGAAAGAAGTTTTGCAGTTGAATTTACTAAATTTAAAGCTCCTGCCACTGCAATCTCCTGGAGAAGCTGGGTGTGAATTCATTGGGGTCTACCTGTGGCCAGGGAGGTTTCTATCAAGGTGACTCCCATGGGACAAGGACTAAGTTTTGACTTTTGGAAAGCCTGTGCCCCCTTTCTTCGGCCCTGCCAACAGTAGAAAATGATTTTAAATATGAGGCATGAGCTTGCCAGCACCACTTTCCTTAGCAGGAATTGATCCTCATTCTAAGGACTGCCATAAAATACACTCTTGGTGTTGCAAACAGATGAGTGCAGACATAAAAGTCTGGATTTTTAGCATTAATTAAAGCTCCCCAGCAAAGTTTGCTCTGCATCTCCTAAATTACCTTATTTAAATTCTTTAAACCCCCCCAGCTCCCACCGTGCAGATGCTCTGCACAGAGCAGCTCAGCCCCCAGCTAAAAGCTTCACACTCTTCTTATCAGGACTTGCTAAAAGTCATCAATTCCAATAAACATGCCAGGGAAAGGACAGTTCTCAACTTTTCCTAACTGGGGAGGGGTGATGGCCTCCCAAGTGCTCTCACTGCCTCTCCTCACCAGGACACCAGGACAAAACCTGGCTGGAAAAGCTGGGTCAGGGTTAGGACAGGGAGATGGCTCAACAGCTACTGCCATGGGCACTGGAAGGACACACTGAGCTCACCCCAAAGCCTTGTGTCCAGGTGAACAATCCCAGCTCGCCCAGCCCTTCCTCCCAGCCGAGCTGCTCCATCCCTCTGCCCATCCTGGCAGGAACTGTGCTGCCATTTCCAGCCAGCAGTGTTTGGGGGGCTGTGTTCTCTGGCTTTTTGTGCCATGGGATGTCGCCCTGGTTATCAAGAGTTTTCTAAAGCCTTCTGAGTTTACATTCTTGTAGAGAACTTTCTCACACAACTGTCTGTAAATACCTGTTTTGCATTCCTTCACAGAGGAGGAGAAATTTGATGTACAGGTAGTTTGTCCAGTGTCGTTGGAGAGGTGGCACGTTCACCCTCCAATCCACTGGCACCCTTTGAGAACTATAAAAGATTGGAGTCAGAAAAAATAAATTAGTCTTCATTGTGACCAAGGCTGTGGTGTGTCGTTTTTGCTTGTGTCATTTGGTGACAATGGGAGACCTTCCTAGGAGGAAAGTGCACTAAATTCAGCTCCGAAAGAGGCAACAAAACTTTTCTACGCTGGATCCCGCGGGTGCTGCGTCTGTTTGAAGGAGGCCCCCACTGGGCTCTGTCCCAGGGGCTGTGGGGGCACAGAACGGGCAAAGCCAGGCTGGGATGTCCCTGGCAGGCAGAGCTCGGAGGAGAGGGCTGGAGCAGGAGTTTCAGAGGAGCCTGGCTGGCAGCGGTTCAGTGCCTGCTGAGCTCTCACCGCGGTGTCCCGCTCCGCGGGCTGTCCGGAGGGAAGGGCTGCGCACGGCGCAGGATGCGCTTCCCCAGCTGCTCTGCCGGCGTGGCTGCATGGCAGCTGCAGGGTGGCAGCTCCCCAGAGCCCCTGCAGCTCAGGGCACAGCCCACCCTCAGCCCATCCACAGGTGCCTTTAACGCCGGGGCACGGCTCAGCCCAGGGAGCGAAGGGAAAGGGAAAGGCTCGGGCGGCAGAGCGAGAGGCAGCCACGCTGGGGCACGGCAGGCTCTTCATTGCAGGGAGAAAAGCCTCCATTCTTCAGGAAACACTGCTCAAAAATTTAATCTTCGTGTGGCTCAATGGAGCAGCCTCATCATTTACAGCAGCAGATAAAGCCGGGAGATGTAATGTGGAATATCTGAAGCGGTTCTCCCCCTGATTGAAAATGCACCTTGGGCAGCAGAGCCTGAACTCCCCTCGGCGTGTGTTTCTGGCAGATAAGTAAACAATTTGGAACTTTCTGAGATAGTCACAGTCAGGGAAGCAGGAGCTCACATTAGACTGCAGCTGCAGTGCCCCACTGATAAGGTTTTGGGGTGGCTTGGCACAGCTGAAAGGAAGTGGCGCCGGAAGAACAAAAAGCTGCTTGTGTACGAGTTGTTGGATCAGAGATAGCAAGAAGAAAGACATCATTTTTACAGGAGAACTCTGAGAGTGGCCTCGGTGGCAGGGGCGAAGCTCAGGCGCAGAGCTGCTGACAGGGCAGCTGAGCAGCCCCACGGGGAGAGGAGGGGCAGCAGGGACACGGGGGGCAGGCTGGGAAGCTCAGAGGACATTTCTGGCTGTGTTTCACACAGGGACAGAGAGCCGGGCTCAAACCTTCCCTATAAACATGCAGGATTTAAAAGTGAAAGCCCGGAGGATGGGAAGCACCACGCTAACATTGACTGAACAACTCCAAAATCCCACTTTTGTTACCTGGCTGCACACCAACTCTACACGATTTCTGCCTCCTTTACCGCAGCCTTTCACTGTGGTGTTTTGCATTTAATATTTGTAAGTGCAGGCAAATAAACTGGGGCTTTAGCACCCTATTAGGCCGTTTTGCTGGGAATCACAGACCACGCTGAGCTGGAAGGGCTCCGTGGGGATGGGCCAGTCCAGCTCCTGCCCCTGCACTGGACACCCCAGGAGCCCCAGCCTGTGCCTGGCTGTCCGAGCCCTCCTTGCATGCAGACAGGCTTGGAGGTGCTTGGCACAAGCCCAGTTTATCACACAAACAGCCTTTGAACAATTCTGAGTGAAAACAGCCCAGAAGTGACTCCATGTCCTTCTCGTGCCCTGTACCAGGTATTTATTCCTCTCCCATCCCCACAGGCTATCAAGGATCATCTCTTTGACTTTTAAGTCTTTTCCTATGCTCTTTCTGAATTCTAAGATGAATAATAGCAAGCAAAGGCAAACCAAAACAAAACTCTTTCGGTCAGAAATTGTAATTTTGCCTCCAAATTGCAGGGAGGAATTCTGAGGTGGCTTACTCACTGTTTGCTTAGCAGTTCTGGGTGGTTTATTGCTCCCCCACTTTCTGTGGCCAGCTAAGCTGTGATCCATATGGGACTGCTGAAGTTATTCCTGGTGCATTTCAAGTGCCCAGCCCCGACGTGGCAGTGACTGCCAGTCCCTGGAAGAGTGTAGTACAGCCCCAAACCTGACCTAACTCTCAAACAGCCTCCCGTGTGACAGCGGCACGATCAAAGGGAGTTTTACACGTGTCAGCCTGTTGCTGCAGCAACCTGGCTGCTCTGACTGCTGATGGGCACAGCTCTGCCTGATCCGGGCTCAGATGGCTCAGATTAATCCCCTGGGACCGTGCCAGGGAAATCGGGATTCATTTGCAGCTCCTCGAGAATGAAGTGACTGCTCCACCCAAAACTACTCCCGAAATTCCTCCAGCTCCCCTTCCCTCGGTCAGGAGAAACCTCTTCGTGCCACAGCAAGGAGTTCTAACACGGATTTGGCTTTTATTGAATTTTTCCTGAGTGTGAGCACAGAAAAGGTTATTTCTGGGAAAGCAGGAGCTGCGTTTTTTTGGGGGTTGTTTTCCCTCTGGGTGTTTACATGTCAGTGCATCCAATTTCCAGTTCTCCAGATCTTTGTCAGGGCTGGGAGGGAGGCAGCGAAAGCCAAGGCCTGTGAGCACTGAGCTGAGCCTTTCCCAGAGCCAGAGCTCGCCCCAGGCAGCCTGGCTGGAGATTGCATGAGGACACGTGCAGCTTTGATGGAGACCTCAGGATCTGGAGGCACATCCCACATCCCTGCGGATGCTCCAAAAGCCTCTGCTAGGAGCAGAAGAGGCAAACCCTGTGCTGGAATAGACAGGGTGTAAGGGAACAAATCAGGGCAATTCTGTGTTTGCCAGTGAGCAACAGACCAGGAAAACCCTTCTTTACCTTCCCAAAGTGCACAGCACCCTTCTGGAAAGGGCTTAAACCCAAAATGCTGCTGCTGTGTCCAGAATATGTATCATTCCACAGGGCCTGTGTGCCATAGTGGAGAAATCTGTGGGAGTGCCAAAATGGGGGGGGGGGGGGGGGGAAATTTGCATTGTAAGACCCCAAAAGCACCAATTTCCATGAATTTGCCTTCTAATTATACCATCCAAGAGTTTAAGGTGTAGGAGTTTTTCTTCTCAGTACTGGCTTGTGGAATCACGCTGATTTATTTTATACTTTTGTAACCCAGAACACCCTGGCAGGACCCTGCTCTTCCCCCTCCCCAGAGGAGGAGGACAATAAACTGGCATCTTCAAGTGGTTCTCCTCCTTTTCTCACAGCTGCCTGATGCTGCCCTTGTAAAACTGATCTTCCCCCTCCAACTCCCCGATGGAGAGCACACAGGGCTGTGTCTGCTGCTCCGGCAGAGAGGCAGAGCAGAGCCCAGAGCTGTGCTGAGGCTCCAGCTGCTGCCGCTGGGACACAGCGGCCGGGGGATGTCCCCTGGCCCTGCGGGGGCAGTGCTGCACCCAAACTCTGACTGCCACTTCCACCCACCGGGACCCCGGTGGCACCCAGCAGGGTGGGAGGGGGCTGCTCCTGGACGCCAGCCAGAGCCAGTGGGCTGCAAACAGAATTTGCCTCGAAACAGGCCAAGTTTGGGTGTGCAGGACGTGGGAACAATCTCAGTGCTGAAAGAATTTATAACTCTCCTCTTTTGGTGCAGTCTGAAGGCTCAAAGGAAAAACAAAGACTGGCAACAACCCAACTAGAAGGTGTGATTGCAAAAAAAAAAAACCTGATGGACCAAGAAAAGGAGCTCAAAACTGAGCCTTTGACACCAGTTCTGCCTCTTTGGCCACAGAACCCATTCCCATTTCCCACTGTTTGTGCCACCCCAATTTAGTGAAGCTCTAAGAGTATTTAAGGAACTTTCTGCACTGTCAGAGGAATTTAAAAAGAAAAGAAGAAGTTACTTTAACAGCCCTACCAGATACAGGCTCCTGTAGCTGAAAACAATTCCAGTGTGGAATAATGAAGCTGTTTTGACATGGAATTTTGATTTTGCCCTGAGAAAGCAAATTCATCGTTTGAGAGCTCATAATTTCCTGGAAAATACCCTCTAACCTTCAGCAGAGAGAGAGGGAAGGGTAATAACCTCCCGCTGCAAAGCTTGCCCAAGATCATAAACTCATTACTGCAAACTGAAATCTAAAGTCAACCCAAACTAGGACAGACTGGGCTTGCTGTCACAGCCCCAAAGCCGTGCAGTAAAACTAATCAGTTCTGGGATGGGATTTGTTTCTTTTGCTGCAGTACAATCTATAGTTTAGTTGGTCAAATCAAGCCTTTCTGAGAAAAGAAGATTAGAGGCAGTTGTTGAAATTATTGAGGGGGGAGCAGGATTTAAGCTTTATTACTGACCAGGACATACCAAACAGACTGTAATGAAAAAAAACAGTATTGGGATTGTACTTCCAGCCCAAAATGGAAAATGTTGAGAGAGGACAGGGCCATATGGAGGAGCTTAGAGCTCCAGCAAGGGGAAATGCCCTGGAAATCGGGTGCTGAGGGAAGCCAGGGGACTCAAAACGACAATTAGCACACCTGAGCACCTGCAAACGGGCTGCTGGGCAGGAGATGAACCCTGGGAAATGGTTTTTGTTCTGTTTGGAAGGAAGGCTGCTCCCGCCCCTGACACCCGATGGCAGACTCTCCTCCCTGGTGGAATTCGGGTGATTCTGTCGCTGCCAGGACCCTGTCCCGTGTTTGGGCTGTTCCTGGGTTACCGAGGGGAGGCTGCAGGGTGTCCCCCTCCCAGCCCTGTGTGAGGGAGGGGGAAAATGAATCACCCAGCACGGCAGCAGCTCCTTCCCCACGGCCCAGGGGCTGCTCACCGAGACAGCGAGGGGAACTCGCCACGCTCACCCACTGGGAAATGCAGCACTGCCACGTTTGTACTGGGCTTTTCAGGGATTTTTAACTCAATTACCCGTTTGAAGCCAGCCAAGCATTGCCCTGCCTCCCACTTGTACAGCGCTGTCAAATCCAGTGAGAAGGGAGAGGCGTGAAAATCGAACTTTGGATGCTTTGGTAACAACCCTTTAGAAATATTTGCAGCAAAATAGTTTTCCCTAAGTGTAAAATAAGGAAACTTAGGTAAAGTATATCACAAATAATTGATAAACCACTGAGCGTTCAGAGTCTGGTGAAGAAAATGGATTTAATGTCTCATCATCTGGTGAGAAAAATGCAGCTGCACTTGCTGTCATATCATAGAATAGAATAGCTTGTAGATATCTGGTAACAAATACTGTAAATGAACATTTCTCATGATGTTCAAATACAATAAGAGACTTTCCAAGGAGGGGTTTTGCCATTTCACACCGTTAGTGTTAGTACCATTCCCTTCACAAACAAAATCTCAAAAAGAGAAAAGCAGCAGATTTGCAGAGAAATTAATGAGGTTTCTCTCTTTATCATTCTCACGAGGGGAAAATGGCAATTTCACACAGGAAAAGAACTCACAGCTTTAGCCCTGCTTGGGGAAATCCAACAGAGAGTTTGAAATCCATATTGAAAATTCCAGCTCATTAGAAATTGATATTTTGTGGGTTAGGTTGACTTGTGTGTGTTTGGTTTAAATCTGATATTTCTCAGTTGGAGGTATATGTTATGGGGCTAGTCCTCTATTGAGGAAAACACAATTCACTAAATTTGGGAATTTTGCATGAGTAGGGAGTAAATCAGTGCAAAGGACGAACCCTGATGTAAATTCTCCATTTACAGAAACACACAAATTACTGAAAATCCTTCTGGTTTCTGTCTCCTCACCCCCAGCAATTCCTGCAAACCCTGAAAGCTGCCCATTTGTTCATTTCCAGGAGCTGGTAACTTCAGAGATAATTCCAAGATTCATCCATTATTTTTTAATAACTCCAGTGCTTTGTTAAGAACTTGCTGTTGGTCGGTTCTAGCCCAGAATGGAGCTCGACCATCTGTAAATTTTCATGTAATGTCACTGGATTTTACCCTTAGAGCCTATTCAGAATCTGTCATGCATGTCCAGGAATGAGAGCTCTGCATCCAGCACCAACAAATGGGTTATTCTGTTGCTGCTGAGATGTCTTTGGAAGCTGTTTCTGCACCTGAGCATCTGCTCCAGTTCATTACCATTCTTCCTTGGAGAGCATTTATTTTTTACAATTGGTGGAAGTAGCATAGGTAAGAAGGACTTGGTGTAAAAACTGAAGATTCCGTGGAATTTAGCGAGAAATATTGGGGTCGTGAACTTTAAATACACTTTTATGTAATACAGTCTGGTGGGTAATGTGCAGATAAAGATGGTGTTTCCTTGGACAGCTCCATTAGCTCGTGTGTCAAGGGAAAAGCTTTTGAACAGGAGAGGGGAAGAAATACCCAGCAAGACACCAGCATTTTCTTTTATTTTATTACTGAAACTTCAAACTCCATCTTATCTCAAAATCCATTACTTTTATCCTAATGAGTCAGTTTTACTGGTCACATTGCCATCCCTCATCTTTTGTTTACAGAGCTGGAAAAGGAGTCGTTAGTCAGTGCTGAGGAATAACTAGAATTCATATCACTCACACGTCCTTTCTCAACTAATTAAGCACCAGCAAGACAACCCATTCATTCCTATTACAAGCCAGGGAAAAAAAAATAATAAATAACAAATCTGAAAGCTCCTTGACAGTGGAAAATCCAATTAAACTCTCAGTGTATGAATCCGGGCACAAACTGCTGCACTTTCTTCCCTTAATTAACTAAAACACGGGGAAAACAATCTGATGGCTTAATGGCATTTCCTCCGCTGTCAGAAACGCTCGGGGATGATTTCATGATGTTAGCACAAAGAGATTTGGAGGAGTTACTGCCATTACTCCTCTCTGCCACCTCCGAGAGTGACAGATTCCACGGAGAAACTTTGCTGCCGTTAAGGGATGCGAAGGATTAATATTTTATAACATCATTACTCCACAGGCAGCGGAGCCACGGCACTAAGAACACACTCAATGTTTTATGCATTCCCAGCCCCTAAGACATCGATCGCCCTGCACATCCCTCTGCATGGCTGCGATTGAAAGCCGAGCAGTTTGTCAGCTTTGTGCCTCGTTCTGTCCGGGTGGCAGTGACGGGGGGCAGTCAGCGCTGGGCTCCCACCCCTGCGTGCCCAGGAGAGCAAACCTGGCCCCGAAATTCACCCGGCCCTGCGGCAGCGCCCGCGCCCCTCGCGGGGCAGTTGAGGGAAAGCAACGTGGGCGATCGCCCGGCGGCTCGCTGGGCGCACCAGAGCAGCACAGAAGTTCTGCAGGGCACAGGCAGCACCCCAAAGCTCTGCCGGCTCCCTGCCAGGCTGAGGGCAGCTGTGAAACCGAGCTTTTGTCCTGCACACGGGCATTTAGGCTGAACTCAAGCCCTTCAAACGCTGGCACGCTCCTCCTCCCTTCAGAGGCTATTCCCACTAAGCCAGAGTAAGTTAAGGCAGCGTTTTGTGCATTTCCAGAGCATCCCGCTGGTGCCTGTGGCTCAGGGATTCCAACACGGTTTCACTGGGGGAAATGTCCCTGAATTCCCGCTGTGGCTGTGGGATCACCCAGCTTTGCGTGGGTGATGACTCCCGGCAGGGGTGAGCAGGGAACATCGAGCTCCCTCGAGCCCCCCGGGAAGGGTGAGCGCCCCCCGAACGGGGGCAGCCGGGCGCCGAGGGAAGGTCCTCGGCTGCGGGCGCTGAGAGCCCCGGCTCTGCTGCCCAGCACCCGGGAGGGCTGCACCTTCCTTCCTTCCTTCCTTCCTTCCTTCCTTCCTTCCCTTCCTTCCTTCCTTCCTTCCTTCCTTCCTTCCTTCCTTCCTTCCTTCCTTCCTTCCTTCCTTCCTTCCTTCCTTCCTTCCTTCCTTCCTTCCTTCCTTCCTTCCTTCCTTCCTTCCTTCCTTCCTTCCTTCCTTCCTTCCTTCCTTCCTTCCTTCCTTCCTTCCTTCCTTCCTTCCTTCCTTCCTTCCTTCCTTCCTTCCTTCCTTCCTTCCTTCCTTCCTTCCTTCCTTCCTTCCTTCCTTCCTTCCTTCCTTCCTTCCTTCCTTCCTTCCTTCCTTCCTTCCTTCCTTCCTTCCTTCCTTCCTTCCTTCCTTCCTTCCTTCCTTCCTTCCTTCCTTCCTTCCTTCCTTCCTTCCTTCCTTCCTTCCTTCCTTCCTTCCTTCCTTCCTTCCTTCCTTCCTTCCTTCCTTCCTTCCTTCCTTCCTTCCTTCCTTCCTTCCTTCCTTCCTTCCTTCCTTCCTTCCTTCCTTCCTTCCTTCCTTCCTTCCTTCCTTCCTTCCTTCCTTCCTTCCTTCCTTCCTTCCTTCCTTCCTTCCTTCCTTCCTTCCTTCCTTCCTTCCTTCCTTCCTTCTTCCTTCCTTCCTTCCTTCCTTCCTTCCTTCCTTCCTTCCTTCCTTCCTTCCTTCCTTCCTTCCTTCCTTCCTTCCTTCCTTCCTTCCTTCCTTCCTTCCTTCCTTCCTTCCTTCCTTCCTTCCTTCCTTCCTTCCTTCCTTCCTTCCTTCCTTCCTTCCTCCTTCCTTCCTTCCTTCCTTCCTTCCTTCCTTCCTTCCTTCCTTCCTTCCTTCCTTCCTTCCTTCCTTCCTTCCTTCCTTCCTTCCTTCCTTCCTTCCTTCCTTCCTTCCTTCCTTCCTTCCTTCCTTCCTTCCTTCCTTCCTTCCTTCCTTCCTTCCTTCCTTCCTTCCTTCCTTCCTTCCTTCCTTCCTTCCTTCCTTCCTTCCTTCCTTCCTTCCTTCCTTCCTTCCTTCCTTCCTTCCTTCCTTCCTTCCTTCCTTCCTTCCTTCCTTCCTTCCTTCCTTCCTTCCTTCCTTCCTTCCTTCCTTCCTTCCTTCCTTCCTTCCTTCCTTCCTTCCTTCCTTCCTTCCTTCCTTCCTTCCTTCCTTCCTTCCTTCCTTCCTTCCTTCCTTCCTTCCTTCCTTCCTTCCTTCCTTCATTTCAGCGCTCCGGCCGCGCGTCCTTTGCTCTCCGGGCTCCGGGAGCCTTCCCTGGGCTTCGGGGAGCGCCGCTGCGGGAGCTGAGCGGGGCGAGGGCTTGCCGGGCCACAAGGCACCGATCTGCGGCTCCGCACGGGAACGCGCCTTTGGGAACTGCGGGATGCTCTCCCCGCTGCCGTAAACAGCGTCTTTCCTTTTTAAATTTTTTTTTTCTCTTGTTTGTTTCCTTTTTCCCCCGCCTCATGTTCAGTGTTTGCCAAGCGAAAGAGGGATAGACAGAAACAGCAGCGAGCCAGATCCTGCCTACATCTTTCCCACAGTCTCTCCTAACCCCGAACTCTTCCGACACTTTGTATTCACCGTCTCACTTGACTGACACAAGAAACCCACTGTAGGAAGAGAGGCTTCCTGTGAGCCGAGCCCCGTTTCCATGGTGCGGAGTTTTCTACTTAAAAATAAATTCCCGTTTCGCGGAGTTTTCCGCGCAGCCCCGCGGAGCTGCTCCTGCCTGGGGGTAGCGGCAAACGCGTCCCGCATCCCCCCAGTCCCCCTCCGGAGCCTGGACACTCCGCACCTCTCGGCACAGATTTTAGGGTCACCGAACCCTTCCTGCGGCAGGGACAGAGGCGCCCGCCCGGCTTTGGGGGCCCCTCGCAGCGTGCCCCGCGGAGCAGGCCGGAGCCGACACCCCGCGGGCACCGGGATGCTCCGCCGGGATCCCCGCGCCCGAGACTTCCCCGGCACCGCTCACCGGGGCGAACTTTGGGCAGCGGCCCCGCGGAGCCCCGGCAGCGCAGCGTCCCCGAGCATCCCCGAGCATCCCTGAACATCCCCGAGCATCCCTGGACATCCCCGAGCATCCCCAGCATCCCGAGCATCCCTGACCGTCCCGAGCATCCCTGAACATCCCTGACCATCCCGAGCATCCCTGACCATCCCGAGCATCCCTGACCGTCCCGAGCATCCCTGAGCATCCCCAAGCATCCCGAGCATCCCCGAGCATCCCTGAACATCCCCGAGCATCCCTGAGCATCCCGAGCATCCCCGGCTCCGGAGCGGCGGCTGCGCCGAGCGGGAGCCGCGCGGGTCCCGCTGCCCGCCCGGGCGAGCTCCGCGCGTTCCCGGAGATGCCCGGAGCCCCCGCCCGGCCCCGCCGCGCCCCGGCGGCACTCACCGATCCGCAGCACCTGCTGTGCGCTCCGGGGCAGCCCCGCCGCGGCGCAGAGCAGCAGCAGCAGGAGCCCCCCGCCGCCGCCGCCCGGGGCCGCTCGGCGGGGCCAGCGCGGGCCGAGGCCGCTCGCCATGCTCAGTTCATGCCCGCTACCCCCGGGCGGGCCGGCTCCGCGCCGCTCCGCGCCGCCCGCCCATGGCGCGGGGGCTCCGCGCTGCCGCCGCCGCGCTGCCCGCGCCCCCCGCGCCCGAGGGACGGAGGGACGGAGGGACGGAGGGAGGGATGGAGCGGGAGGATCCTCCCGCGGGGCGGCCCCGGGCGGGGCCAGGCGGCTCCGGGCTCCGCGCGCCCGCGGGGACACGCGCGCGCACACGGGGACACGCGCGCGCACACGCGCGGAGCCGTCCGGGCGCGCTGGGACAGGGACGGGGACAGGGACGGGGACAGGGACAGCTGCCCAGGGAGGGCGCGTAGGAGTCTCCATCGCCGGGGACACCCCAAAGCCCCCCGGACCCGTGCCTGTGTCACCTGCTCCAGGTGGCGACAGGGTTTCGGTCTGGATGCTCTCCAGAGGTCCCTTCCAACCCCAGCCACGCTGGGATCCTGGGATTCCGCGCTTCTGGGACAGGGACAGAGAGACAGGACACAGGGACAGGGAGAGCGGCAGAGCTGTCCCTGCCCCGTCCCTCCAGCCCCCGCGGGTCTCTCCCCGCAGCCTCTCCTCGGCACGGGAGAAGCTTTTCCCCCCCGTGCCCTCCAGCCCCGCAGCTCCTGATTTTTGTGACGTCCCGGTGGCCCGGGCCTTTGGGGGGATGTCCCGTCCCGGAGCGCCTGGCGTGGGACAGGGTGACACGCACGGGTCTGCGGGCTGAGGGACAGCCCTGGGGGCGAGCGGGACGGAAGGAAGCACTTTCAGCAGTGTCTCTGCTGCTCCGTGCCAAGCGAGGGACAGGCGACGCGTCCCCTGGGCGCCCGTCCCCGAGCGTGGCAGGAGCGGGGACAGCAGGGCTGGGGCCAGGTGTCCACAGAGCGATGGATCCTCGGGGCCGATTTGGAACTCTCGGTCGCAGGGATCAGAACATCCCCTGGCCTTGGCTTGGCCACCAGATCCTTTCCCCCGGTGACTCGGAGTTCTCAAGTCAATGTTTAAATCTGGTTTTTGAGGGTTCAGTGGAACGCAGAGTGCTCCACCAAAAAGCAAACATATGGGTCCTGAGCTGCTCTGAAAAACGAAAACAGCACCAGAGGAGAATGACTCCCACCTAGCAACAGAACTAAAATTGCATAGCTGAGATCCAAAACCGAAATCATTTAGATTTGTTTACTTAGTATTCCTCTCCAGCCTGCCTCACTATTGTTGCAGAAATTAACTCCTCCGAGCAGCGGCAGCACATGCTGGAGTGCGATGGAAAGAAAAGCATCCACAGGATGTCTCCCAGCCGGCCTCAAAGGGATCCTGGAAAGAGCTGCCTCCTGTTTACAGAGCAATCGAGGCTGTGCGGGAGTTCCCAGGGCTGCGATTCCCGGGCAGGATTCCAGCTAGGGCCGCGCTTGGCGTTTCCCACGCGTGTTTTGGGGTCGGAGCCCGTGGTGCAGTCCCCTTGAACTCCCTCCAGGTGCGGCGTAACCTGAGCTTAGGCCTGCTCAGCAGCACCTGGGCTCAGCTCCGAGCTTAGCCTAAAGTGCTGTCCGCTCTCGGGAGCTCCTGCCTCTCTCGTGCTGGAAAACGCCCCTGGCACAGCATTCCTCTTCTGGCACCGTCAAAGCAGTGCCGACCCAAAAAGCGGCCGCGATGAGCCATTGCTGCGCCCCAAGCTCGTCCTCTGGGGCTCGTTCATCTCTCCCGGGCCACCAGGCTGCGACCAGCAGTCGCCCGCCCCTCAGGAGCTGCAAAGGCACCCAAGGCGAGCACTTTCCCCGCCTCGGAGGGGGGTTTTGCCACTTGCACTTTTTTTTTTTTTTTTTTTTTTTTCGCGTTTTTTATCTTGCACTAAGCGTGTGTGCACCCCCTCGGCCCTGTGCCGTGGCAAATCCGGGAGCTGAGTAAAGTTACACTTCTGAGTTAGGCTAAGGGCTCTTAAGTGTGGTTAAGCTGTAAATGAAGGCGAAAGATAAAGTGCTGCTAAGATAAAGTGTTGTTAAGCTTCAGGCCGCGCTCCTTTTCATCCTCGTTTACACTTTACACACACACACACACACACACACACCTCCCTAGGTAGTTTCAATTAATTTCTGCTTTGATTGCCTGGGCTTTGTTCGGTTTTGTTGCTTGCTTTCCTTGTTGTGCCCTAGCTGGCCTCCGTGAGTAGAGTGAATCCTGCCAGAGAACCCGTTGTGCTCGGTAGTTTAATATTCATTCTGACTTTTCCTCATGCCTGTGATTTTTTTAAGCAATCTCAGCACACTCGTTTGGGACAGAGCCCCACTCTGCATTTCTCAGGTGTGTTTTGGGGGGTCACAGCCCCAGTTTGCATTTCTCAGGTGTGTTTTGGGGTGTCACAGCCCCCCTCTGCATTTCTCAGGTGTGTTTTGGGGGGGTCAGAGCCCCCCTCTGCATTTCTCAGGTGTGTTTTGGGGGGTCAGAGCCCCCCTCTGCATTTCTCAGGTGTGTTTTGGGGGGTCAGAGCCCCAGTTTGCATTTCTCAGGTGTGTTTTGGGGTCAGAGCCCCAGTTTGCATTTCTCAGGTGTGTTTTGGGGGTCAGAGCCCCAGTTTGCATTTCTCAGGTGTGTTTTTGGGGTCACAGCCCCCCTCTGCATTTCTCAGGTGTGTTTTGGGGGTCAGAGCCCCAGTTTGCATTTCTCAGGTGTGTTTTGGGGGGGGTCAGAGCCCCAGTTTGCATTTCTCAGGTGTGTTTTGGGGTCAGAGCCCCAGTTTGCATTTCTCCCAGCATTTTTTGTGTTCTCCAGGGACAATTTCCCCTGCAATCAGCGATGTTGATTTCTTGTTTGTTTGCCTGAGGGTGACCATGTTGATATTACCTGTGGTGACGGAGTCCTTTTCACAGGACTTTGAAGTCTTTATTCTTGTTCCACAGTGTGGAATTCCAGCTGCAATGTGTGATTTATTAGACAAATTGCAGTTTATATAATATTGATAGGCTGATAGCTAAAACCTTGTCTGATAGCAGGGCCTGATGAGTGAATTTGGGGATGTAAAACACCTCCTTCCCACTCTGTATCCTTCCAGAATTCTGCTTCGAGTTTGGAGGCAGCCACAATATCAGAAAAACAAGTGTGTTCTAATGTGTTGGGAAATGTAGAGGTTTTAAAAAAAAAACCTGGAAGTTTTCTCAATTTCTTGGTCGGGTTTTGAGAAACTTTAACTCTGTTGTCCTCAGGACTTTAACCAGGCCCTACCCAGTTCAAGGTACTACAGAATATTTTTATAAGTTTTCCCCTTCTCTCTTTAACTGCATATGACCAGAACACCCCTGAATTCCATTGAAGTGACGAGGTAAAATCAATTTTTAAACTCAAAAGTGTTAGGACCCAGGTACTTTTGCTGGAGCACCATAACACATAAGAAAGCAAATAGAAATGAAAAGATCACTGTGATCACAGCAAGTTCAAACATCATTTTAAAAGGCTCTTTCTGGCTGAAGTGCTGTCTTTGTTTCTGTCCCCAGAGCCATAAATGCAGTCCCCTTTTCACTAGAAATGCCACGGTGACACTCAGAACAAACCTGCCCCGCTAGCCAGGGTAGCAGTAACCTGCAGACCTGCCTCTCCCTGAGCTGGGGGGGCTTTCCTGCCCCACAATATTCAGCTAAAAGGCACAAATAACCCAGAAATAAAGAAACACAACCCCCTCAAACCCTTCTCAGCCAGAGCCTTGCTGAGGTTCTTCTCCAGCGTGGGATTCACCAGAGACTTTTGGGAAAGAACCCCCCCTGTACTTACACATCCTGCATCCAAGAAGGGACCTCTGCTAAATTCTGTTCAATTCTGCTTGGCCACGCTTACAGGAACCTGGAAAGTTCCATAACCTGAGTGGGAGCCTCCAGCCTCCGACCAAGGGCAGAGTTTCTGCTCCCTGGAGCTCTTCTTTTTACGGGGGGAAATAAACCCCCCCCTTCAAACCAACAGTAATGAGGGAGGGAGAAGAATTCATTTAATATTTCCATTCCTCTTTTCTGCCATTAGTCACTATTCGTTATGAGCAAGCTGGTGGGGTGAATTACTGACTGCCCCAAATCTCTGCCAGCATCATTTCAGTGTGCCCTAACTCATTTTCCTCCTTCCACACTCATTTCAAAAGAGTGACTTAAATGTCAACAAGAGAGTATTTCACTTTATTAACTCTGTTCACCTTGGTCCTGGCATTGTAGGCTCTTTTCCACTCATCCACAGGTGTGGGACAGGATTTTGGGGGGAAAAAATGCTCCACTGCTTAAGATCTATGAAAAGTTTGCTGAAAAGCAGGAAAGTTTCAATTTAAACATGTGCAATATATGCTTTGATAGCCCATATCATTTTACATAGCACCTGGCAAAACTAAACCCACAGGCAGCTGCAGTTTTTGGGTTTAAATCTCTGCATTCTAAGGATGACTCTGTGAATGTTTTGTCTCTCCCTTGGCATTTGCATGATCTATTTTATACACCCACACACAGTAAAATATGTGATAAAAACAATAGATGGGGTTTTGAGGACGTGTATAAACAGGTTTAAATTTATGTGTGTCAGCATAACAACAGAAAGGATACGTAGAATAGTTTAAGATCTGTGCATTGCACATCTATGAACTAAAATTTGTGTATATATTATATATAAAAACCTGTGCATTGCACATTGATGAACTATAATCTGTGTGTATTATATATAAAATGTGCATTGCACATCTATGAACTAGACTCTGTGTGTCTATTGCATATAAAAACCTGTGCATTGCACATGTAGGAAATAGAATCTGTGTATATATTATATATAAAAATCTGTTCATTGCACATCTATGAACTAAAATCTGTGTATATTGTATATAAAAACCTGTGCTTTGCACATCTATGAACTAGAAGCTGTGTATATTGTATATAAAAACCTGTGCACTGCACACCTATGAACTGGAATCTGTGTATGTTATATATAAAACTGTGCACTGCACACCTATGAACTGGAAGCTGTGTATATTATATATAAAAATGTGCACTGCACACCTATGAACTAGAATCTGTATGTATTATATATAAAAACCTGTGCACTGCACACCTATGAACTGGAATCTGTGTATGTTATATATAAAACTGTGCACTGCACACCTATGAACTGGAATCTGTGTGTATATTGTATATAAAAATGTGCAATGCACACCTATGAACTGGAATCTGTGTGTATATTGTATATAAAAATGTGCACTGCACACCTATGAACTGGAATCTGTGTGTATTATATATAAAAACCTGTGCACTGCACACCTGTGAACTGGAATCTGTGTATATTGTATGTAAAAATGTGCACTGCACACCTATGAACTAAAAGCTGTCTATATTATATATAAAAATGTGCATTGCACACCTATGAACTAGAAGCTGTCTATATTATATATAAAAATGTGCATTGCACACCTATGAACTGGAAGCTGTTTATATTATATATAAAAATGTGCATTGCACACCTATGAACTGGAAGCTGTGTATATTATATATAAAAATGTGCATTGCACACCTATGAACTAGAATCTGTGTGTATTATATATAAAAACCTGTGCACTGCACACCTATGAACTGGAATCTGTGTGTATTATATATAAAAACCTGTGCACTGCACACCTGTGAACTGGAATCTGTGTGTATTATATATAAAAACCTGTGCACTGCACACCTGTGAACTGGAATCTGTGTATATTGTATGTAAAAATGTGCACTGCACACCTATGAACTGGAATCTGTGTGTATTATATATAAAAACCTGTGCACTGCACACCTGTGAACTGGAATCTGTGTGTATTATATATAAAAACCTGTGCACTGCACACCTGTGAACTGGAATCTGTGTATATTGTATATAAAAATGTGCACTGCACACCTGTGAACTGGAATCTGTGTATATTGTATATAAAAACCTGTGCATTGCACATCTATGAACTAGAATCTGTGTGTATTGTATATTAAAACCTGTGCACTGCACACCTATGAACTGGAACCTATATTATATATTATATTATATATAAAAAACCTGTGCACTGCACACCTTTGAACTGGAATCTGTGTGTATTATATATAAAAACCTGTGCACTGCACACCTATGAACTGGAATCTGTGTATATTGTATATAAAAACCTGTGCATTGCACATCTATGAACTAGAATCTGTGTGTATTGTATATAAAAACCTGTGCACTGAACGCCTATGATCTGGAATCTGTGTATGTTAGATATAAAAATCGGGCACTGAACGCTCCCTGTGCTGCTCTGCTCTGCTCCTGGGGTGCCTGTTCCATCGCTCCAGGGCTTGCAGCAGCTCTTTAATGCTCTGGTCCTGAGCTGCTCCTCACCCCTTGCACCCCCATCACTGCAGAAGGGGCTCTGCAGGAGCACGGCTCCCTGGCAAATGCAGTCAGGATGAGGAGAGCCCCTTGCAGAGGGGACAAACAAATTGTGTTATCCCAAAAGCTGGGTGTGAGCGGGATGGGAGCCCAAACCCAACGCAAACTGCATTTCTGCCAGCACCCTGTGGGTGTTCTGTGGGTGTTTCTGTGGGTGTTTCCTCTCCTCTGCAGAGTTCACGTGGATCTCCAGCTGCTCTGGTGCATCTGCAAACCCTTTCCTTGCGTGTTTTGTGCCTTTAGTGATGCTGAAGACTCTGGTATTAGCATGGTGTTGTGTGGTGAGAAGAGTCACGTTCCCTCTGCCCTCCATTCCTGCCTGGTTTGGTTTTGTTTTGGGCTTTTTTTGTCCCGGCTGATTCGCATTCTGCCCACTCCATTGTGTTGCTGCATGAGTGCTCTCTGCAGTGAGCTGATGAGAGACCATGGTGTGACCCACTGGAGGCACTTTTCTGCTGGAAACAGGACAGGACAACACATTTCAGCCAAACTCCCTCTTTTTCTCCCCTGTGCTGTGTCAAAGGATCATCAGTTGCTGAAATGTCCCTTTGGAAAAAGCCCTGTCATGACAAACTCAGGTGCCTCTGGGCATCTTTTCCCTCTCCAGCCTTGGCACTGAGATTCTGAATGTCACTGATACACTGATGGTCATGAGAAATGATCATGGATACTCTGAAGCCATGAGAAACCCAAGGCCAGCATTCCTAGATTGCTTTTTTTTTTTTTTTTTTTTTTTTTTTTTTTGGCAGTTCTTAAGTACCTTGAAGTGCAAATGAAACATTCCAGCTGATGCAGGGCAGTGTCTTTTAGGAATGAATGAAGTGTCCAAGCTGAGAAGTCAATCAGCACAGTTATTTTTATTGCTTTGGGTTGCTTTAAGTGTTCCTTCACAGCACTAATTCCTGATTCTCTCCTACTTGGTAATTTATACAAATCTGATTTTCTCACCAGGATAAATAAATCGTTTCTCCCTCCTGCTTTTACGTGTTTGACCAAGGAGGAAAGAAAAATGGAGAGGTATTGCACAAAATACTGGAAAAAACCCCCGAAGCAGCAGAGAAAGCTTCATTATTCTGTGCCTGTAAGTGGATCTGCTCACAAGGCTCCCTGATTATCCACATTAACAGCATTCAAACCCTGCCCAGAAGCCAGGGCAGGATAATTCTGAGCAGCTCTGTGTGCTCCCGTGGCCCTGTGCCAGCCTGTGCTGTGCTGCTGAGGGCACAGCTGCTGTGCCACCCCTGGGCTGTGACAGTGGCAGAGGGGAATATTCCATCCCCCAGCCCGAAGGAATTTGATGTAACATTCCAGTGCTGCGAGCCAAAATGACAGGAAAGCCACACGTAACGCTGGGAAATCAATCAGATTCTTATCCTGAGCTGCAACCCAGTCCAGGCACCCAAAAATCCAACCTGTGTCCCTGGAGGAGTGCCATTACTAATAAGGAGCTGCTGTGGCAGGGAAGGGAATTCCCAGGGCTCTGGATACAGCACCAAAGTTCAACCCTGGGGCAGTCAAAAACCCAAATCAATCCATCCATCCTCACCAGAAGCAACGGGGGCTTTCCCTCTGGGCATTTGGGATTAAATTGCTGGCGCTGGCCTCAAAAGATATTTTATTTTTTTTTTCCCTCTCAGATTAGCTATAGCATTGAGAGCAGGCACAGGCCAAAATCCTTCACGTGTTCTTCTGTTTTATGCTCCATGTCCTCACCTGGTGTTCACTGCAGTGGATTCCAGCCTCAGTGGGGTTGGGTTTATTCTGAGTTGCTGGCTAACATTCACCCTGATGTTATTTGTGGTGGCATTAGCTCCTGCACAATGATTTTTATCAGCTTTACTCATTTTATTATAACCTTGCAGGGCCATCTCCAGGTGGGAATGTTTTTGGGGAGATTCCTGATTAAAAGTAGTGACAAAAGGAGGTGGAAGTGGTGTTAAGGTATTCTGGCTAGCAGGTCCCCTTCTGACAAGTCACCTGGGATTTCTTGGAGGAGAAAGCTTGGGAAGGCCATGCCAGGTCACGTTCCCATGTTTGTGTTTCCACCTGGCTTGCAAAATTGTCACTTTTAATGGCCTAATTAGCAAAGGGCCCCACTAAATTCGGGGATGTGGGATCCAGGGCCACAACCAAGCATCCCCTCTGCATCCCAGAGTGGCTGAAGCTGGGGGACATCCCTGGGAATCCTCTGGCTGCACCCAAACCAGGATGCTCAGGGTCACTTCCAGGCTGGTTTTCAGTATCTCCCAGGCCAGGGGCAGCCTGGGCCACTGTTTCACTCTGCCAGGGAAAACATCTTTTCTTATGCTCACAAGTCACATCCAGGTGAGAAGCCACCTTAAACCAGATTAAAAATGGGACAAAGGCTTTGTGCTGCAAAGTCTTCTAAAAATATTAAAAATTTCCTCTGTGCAACAGCAAAATGAGGTAAAAAAATATTTTCTCCCTTTATTCAGCAGGAAAAGCGTGAGCTCCACAAGGGGTGACCTACATATGCACTTGTTTGTGGAGCTCAAACCCTTTGCTCACATTCCACAAATCACAATCATTTAGGTCTGAAAAGGCTTCTAAGATCACAGAGTCCTCCATGAGTTTCTGAAGCATCCACTTTAATTCATACTGAACCTCATTAATCTTGAATTGACAGAGGGGGAAAAAAACCCACACGAAACTGTGGACAGCATTTCTATTAAAAAACCAAAGCTGGCATTAGGGCTCCTCCTGTCTCTTTTCCAGAATGAGTGCCCTGTGTGAAATCTGACTTTTAGCAGCCTGCTGAGTGCAGGGGAGTACCAGGAGCAGCAATTCCTGGGCCCGGATCCCTAGAAACACAGAAAAAGGAAAACCAGACTGGCTGGCAAGGAATTGGGTATCAAAACCAAGAGTTAACACACATAACAAAGAAATTGGCTGTGTGCCGTAGTGTGGCATGCACAGAATAAAGGGAAAACACTTGCATTGTTTAATATTTCCTAATTTTAATAATTACAGTTGAAAAGTTTCCCTGGCAGGGTTATGATATATGGAGCTCATTGCAGTTTGGTGATTCTCCATCCAAAACGGAGGAAGAGAAAAATGATTGCTCAGATTCCTGCCTTTGCATATCCCTTCTCAAATCTATAATTTATTATCATGTACCTGTGTGTATTTTAGCCCTCATTTTTCAAAAAGATGCCCATAAATTAAACAGGAATTCAGCAATCACTGAAGATTTATTTTGTCACTAAGGATGGTCTAGTAGAGATACAGGTAAAATTCTAAAGGCAATTTCATAGGGCTTGAATAAATTTGCTTTTTAGCTTCTTCTTTCTGGAAAAGTTAACAAGAAGCAGCCTGGCTGTTTTTGGGAGAAAAATGTCTGTATTTCCCCAAGGTTATAAAACAACAATCAAATCCTATAGCTATTTCTTTGAATTGTTCATTCATATTCCAGAGCATGAATTTTGCAGGGCTGTTTCCATCTGGCTACTCGGGGTGTTGGAATCTGAAATGCAGGGAGCTCTCAGAACTCTGGGCCTGTGAGCCAAAGCTTAGAATTAAAGCCAGGATTTGAGCTGGGACCTTGGAAAAGGCTCCCAGACTCAGGTGCTGGAAGGGAGAATGTGGGTTTATGGTTTAAAGCAAAGACACCTTAAGCTAAGGAAAGGAAAGTTTAGAGTTTCAGATATGGAAAAATAAAAGAGTTTTAGAGTTTAACATATAGGAAAAATAAAAGTAGTTTAAGAGCTAGAAAAAATAAAAGTTTAGAGTTTAAGATATAGGAAAAATAAGAGGTAAACAAGGAGATTAGGATGCAGCACTGCAGGTTTGTGTGCCAGAACATGACTGGCTAAGAGAGCTCACACTGCAGCGTGGGTCCATAATATGAAATATGTAAGGATTGGGTCAAACCCATAAATATCCTTGTTGGCAGTGTTTTATTAATCAATAACTCCTTAAAAAGTCTTGCAGCTGAGGGTCTTGTGGCCTTCTGAGCCATGCTGTGGTGATGTGAGCTGAACTCACCCTGTGAGGAAGATAAGAAAATAAACCACATCATGAAAAGCAGCTCAGATTGCGTCTGGAGTCCCTTGCAGAATGGCCGCGGGTGAATTCCCCCCAGGGGCTCTGGTTCTCCTCGCAGGTCCCTGCCTAACCTGCCTGCTGTGATGTCCCAGTCCTCTCCCTGCCCCAGGGCTGGGCACGGAGCTGCCCTCTGAGGGGCAGAGCGTGTGCCCAGCCTCGCCTGCTGTTTGTGGAGTGGCCCTGAGGAGGCAAACACCATTTGCTGCCGGCCTTTGCAGTGCCAGGGGGATGAACACGCTTGGAGCTGTAGTCCAGACTGTGTCACAGCCCCTGTGCTCACACACAGCACCCTGAGATGCTCCTGTGCAGCACCTTCGGTAGCAGCTCCTGCCCTGATCCATTTGCAAACTCCCTTCTTCCCCCTCTCGGTCCTGGGGCAGATTTGGGGTGGCCTCACTGCAGCCTCTGTGCCTGAAGGGGCTCCAGGAGAGCTGGAGAGGGGCTTTGGATGAGGGGAGGAAGGGCAGGGCACAGGGAATGGCTTCCAGGGGGAAGGAATTGTTCCCTGTGAGGGTGGGCAGCCCTGGCACAGGTACCCAGAGCAGCTGTGGCTGCCCCTGGGTCCCTGGCAGTGCCCAAGGCCAGGCTGGACAGGGCTGGGAGCACCTGGGACAGTGGAAGTGTCCCTGCCGTGGCAGGGCTGGCACTGGGTGGCTCTGAGGTCCCTCCCAACCCAAACCATTCCATAACCTCGAGGGAAGTTTGGTGTGCTGTCTCAGAAACGATTCATTTTCTTTTCCAGTGAAATCAGCACAGGGCTCTTGGTGTTTTCACCTGAATAACCTGCCAGCCATAACCACTTGTGACTTCTGCAGCTGAGTCAGGCTGTTTTAATCCTAGGCTATGGAAGAAAGCAAAGCTTTCTGCTGACACAAAAATAACCCGGGTCTTGCTCGTGGCAGCAGGACTCCAGCTCTGGATGCTGCTGCCACACAGAACTGTGTGTTCAGAGAAAGAAAAGGGACTTGTAAACCCCCCTGCACTCTGTGGGTACAGCAGCACTTTGCCCTCGTGTGAAATACCTGTAGAACAACCCCAAATGTGTCCCTTTCATCGAAATGTCAGAAGGAATTTTTTCTTGCACAAAAGCGCTCTGCAGCCATGTGCCACTGAGGCAAGATTTAATTCCTGCTTTGTCAGCCGGGTGAAATTCCCATTGCAGGGGGCACGGGCTCAAAATACTCCAGCAGGGGATTTATTTTAGTGTACTGGGATGTCAGTGGCATTGCAAGATGTGAAGACAATGACAAAACTTTGCCATTTGCCACATAACCTCAGGAAAATGTGCTCTGCTATTATCCTGCACTTGCTTAATTGGAAGACCTTGGCTGTTTGTAATGGGGTTATTTGTAACAAAGAATTCTGTTCTGAGACCTTCCAACAATGCCTCCAGAGAGGAGCTGAATCCATACTGGGGTTTAGTGAAATTAATAATAACCCTGAAAAATCACAGAATGCACTAGGTTGGAAAAGGCCTTTGAGATGATCAAGTCCAGCCTGTGTTTATCTGAAGCTTCCACTGCAGGATGTGCTGACACCTCAGACAGGGACAAGAATTCAGGTGAACTGGAGGAGTCCTCAGGCCTGATTGACAGGAGCACCCTCTGCAGAGAGGTGCTGATAGAAAGTGCCATTTTATTATTTCTATTCTTTATTATCTCCATTTTGCCTCAGCCACGCTCAAAGCCCCTGCTCTGAGGCACCACACAGGGAGTGGTTTTTCCAAATCCACCCTTAAAATAAACCTGAGAAACATTTGAAGGTTTTCAGGGATGAGGTGATGAACAGGATTTCTCTGAAAAAGAAGGGTTAATTGTTAGTGGCATAACAACATCAACATCTTTTCTGTTAGAAAGAAATCAGACATTCTTACAATGAAAGTGTTAAATGCTGTGCTGAGAATCAAAGGGGGCAGGAGAGGTAGGAAGGGCCATTTAACTTTATTAGGAGGATTCAGATGCAGTGGGTGACTGGAGTACACAAAATTCTCATTATGTGTCCTTCAGTTTTCTGCTCCTGTGAATCTTGAACGGAGTGGTTCTCCCCGAGCAAGCAGAAAAATCAGTGAAATATTCCATTCCTGCTGGAGTGCGTTATCATAACGATTTGGGGTGTTGTACTCATCCCTGCTCTCTCCATCTGAAGTGTGTGAGGGCAGGGCAGAGAGGCTGGGAGGGAGTGGTGTTACAGATGGACACCACCAGAATTCCCTTCAGTCGCTGGCATTCCTTGGAGCTGAGCTTTCAGCAGACCTGCATTCATTAAGAGGTGCTTTACCTTCACCTCATAATTACTTGTTGTCGTTTTGGTGATGTCTTTTTGATGCATTAAGATGGCAGGTGGGGCCCTGTGCGGTGCCAGCTGTGTGACTTTGAAACCCACACTTGCTTTTTGCCTTTGTGGCTCCCTGTAGGTCCGTGGGTGCTGGGATCCAGGCTGGGCATCTCCCCAGGGACAATTCTGGGGTGTGCAGGTGGCTGGTGCTGACTCTGGGGGATGCAGTCCCTCTCCCAAAGGCAGCAGCTATGGCCAGCACATCCTTCTATCAATATATAACCTGGAAATTGTTAGCTGGGAGAAATGAAACCCCTCTGCTCAAAGCCCAGGCAGAGCTGGAGCTATGCAGGATTCTCCAGCAGATGAAGTCAGTTTGGTTTGGAGCCTGTGGATACTTCAGGGCAGGCTCCCAGGGCAACCAGTGCAGTGGCTGGGGCACATCAGAGATAAAATTCCCTTATCCCGTGTGGCTCCAGGGGCACTGACAGCTGCAGGCTCCTCTCCTTCCCCGCACACCCGGTGGGGAAAGGGGCCAGGGGACACCCTGGGAGCTGCGGGGTGTGAGCACTCCCTGCAGCCCTGCCGCGGAGAGCAGCTCCCCCTGAGCTGGGGCTGTGCCCCCCAGCCCCCTCTGCAGCTCTCCGGGGGCTGGGGGCTCAGGGCAGCCCTCTCCACCCCATTTGTGCCTGCAGCCAGGGCCTGGCATGGGGCTGGAGGCAGCGCTCCGGGCCAGCCCCTGGCGGAGTTGCTTTGCTCGGACACGTTGCAGAGGGCAGCGGGACACCCCGAACAGGGATAACACACCTGCCTGGGCAGAGCCCCGATGGCAGATCCTTGCACAGCACGGTTCCTGAGCTGCCTGAGGCTCCCTGTGGCTGTCCCAGCCCCCGAAGCCTCTGGCGCGGCTGCGATGCCCGGCTGGGAATGCCCGTCCCTGCCCCTGGCCGCGATGCCCGGCTGGAATGCCCGTCCCTGCCCCCGGCTGCGATGCCCGGCTGGGAATGCCCGTCCCTGCCCCCGGCTGCGATGCCCGGCTGGGAATGCCCGTCCCTGCCCCCGGCTGCGATGCCCGGCTGGGAATGCCCGTCCCTGCCCCTGGCTGCTCAGGGAGCCGCGGCACTGGCTCTGCTCTCTGCAGCCTCTCTTCCTCTGGGGGAGCACACACAAGAGCAGCATTCAGCAACGCTCCCTAGAAACTCTCCAGCACAGAGAGGAGTGGCTGCTGGGGATTGTCTTCTCATAAGAAAATAGATTCATTAGGGATCTCGATGTTTATTAGCTCTCTTAAGTTAAGCGTTTTCTAGATAATTCATCTGTTTTGTAGCCCAAGGGCTGCTCTCATAAACCACTTCAGGGCAAAGATGAAGCTTCTTTTATCCCCCTAAAAGGCTTCTCGTGCTTCAGGCTCTGTACGGGGGTTTCTCTGGCTTCTGTTCAGATCTCTCATTTCTGCAGCCGCTGATCGTCCCTCGGCCGTGTGGTGGCAAAACTTTGCCTCCTTCTCCGTGGCTCTCGGAGGTTTTTATTCAGAGACCTGCAGGGGACGGAAGGAAAAGGAGAGCGGGGTTTTCACGGAGTATGGGACTTCTCTGGGGGCACCTGATCTCTCTGTAGGGAGGACTGTGTTCTCACAGGGACAGAGGGAGGGAAGAGGGTGCTGGGGACTTCCTGAGAGGGGACACCAGGAGCAAAAAAGGCCTTTCTGTGTGTGTGGAGTTCCTGATACATAAAGAACACCCTTTGGCCGGAATTTTGCCTCAGCTGAGGCTGAGTTTATGCTTTGGAAAGGGGGAAGAGGAGGTCCCTGCTCAAGGTGACACTAGAGGAACCCAGCATTCCTGGGAAGATGTGGCCAAGGCTATCACCTGTGAATTGATTGCTTTTTCTGCTGGGGCAGGGCAGGAAAATGTCACATGTGCATGCAGAAGAATCCTGTTTGACATTTCCTTTCCATTCAGGAAAGTCATTGCTGCACAGTCCTTCCCAATTTGTCACCATGTTCTCAGTGAAGTGAACAAGAATAGAGCATATTGGTGGGGGGGAAAGAAATGAATCATTTCCCATTTAAAAAAAATTGCTTTTAAACCTTCAGCTTCCCTTTAGATGAGCTAAATACCAATAAAGGGCAAAAATGAGCTTTGTGCCTGGAGGCCCTCTCCCCTTCCTCACTGGTGTGACCAGGTTTCATCTCTTTTGTCTGGATTGCAGGCAGTGCAGCAGCTTTTAGAGTTTTGTTAATGCCAGGTTCTGGCCTATATTTTCCTTTTTCAATCACGACTATTATTCTGGTTTGTGCAGCCCTGTGGGTGGGCCTGGCCCTTTGTGGGTGAATGAAAAGGCCACCTCTTCTCTGCAGAGCTCAACATTTCAGTGTGACGCTCCCATCCTGCATTTTCCCCATTTTTTCCCATTCTGAGCCCTTTTATAGAACACAGAGCAAAGGTCTGGACTCTCCTCCCTGCAGGGACACATTAAATGTTTCACTGATGTCCCTCCATGCCCCTGAACAGCTTCAGAAAAAAAGCCAAGAAGCCTTGTTCAAGCTGCTCTTGCAGATATTTCAGCATGCGTGGAAAGTGAATCCTGGCACTGGTGAGGAGCAGTGGCTGCTCCATTCACTGAGCCTCGGGATCAGCTCTGCCTTAATGAGAGGCCAGCAGAGAAGGTCTGAGAGGTGCAGAAGAATCGGTGGAAGGAGAACGGGTGGGCTGAGCAGTGGAGCAGGGCAGAGCTGAAACCTGCTCCCATCACCAGTGGGCTTGCGCCGAGCAGGGATGTTGCTTTGCTGTTCCACACTCCTGCAAATGAGTTCTCTCTGAGTGCCTAGCAAGCGAGCAGTTGTCGGGGGCTCTCCTGAAGCGGGGTTTGTAAGACAGAGGCTGTGTTCTGCAGGACACAAATCTCAGCTTGCTGCTCGGTGCTCCGGGGCGTTCTCACACAGCACAGCGGGACTGTAGGAGGCAGAGGGCAAGAGCAGCCCCCGGAGGTGTTCTGTGTGCCCAGGGCAGCACGGGAGGGGACTGCCCCTGAGCCCTGGGGACACTGCAGGAGGAGCTGGAGCTGCCGGTGAAACAGAGGTTTTTGGAGTTAACAAAATGAATTAAGCATTTCTAATTTAGCTTGTAGAGGTATGTATTGAATTTTAACCTTCTACTTAAGAAACCTCTGCCTGGTACAAAGGGCATAGGAAAATGCAAATTTCTGAAGCTTCTTGCATAAAGAACAATACCAGAGGAGGCAAAGAACCCAGATAAAGAAGCTCCTCTGTCTCCAAGCCCATCAAGACTGACAGACGTACTCAGATAACCCCAAAGGACTGAAAGCGCACGCACAGAGAGGAAAAGTTCAAAAGTTCAGCCATGAGGAAGACCACAATCTTCAGCCTCAGGACCACCGAGAGACCTCCGTGCGACCACCACAGCAAACCAGGCGTGCCCAGAAGGGCGTGGACTTACTTAGCATGAGAGGCGAGGACAGGCGGGGCCAGGGATTGAATATGCATTAAAAAGTTGTGCAATGTATTGCATGTGGAACAGCTTTGGGAATAAAGGTGTGGGTCAGACTGAGGCTCGGGGCACAAGTTTTGGAGAGCGATCTCGCTTGTGCTGGGCGCTGACATACAGACCCACTGCATACCTACCCCAGGGTGTGGGAGCTGTTTATTTATTCTGTGTATCCCTTCACCGGGGAGAGCCCAGAGGAGGCTCCAGGATGATCAGAGGGATGGAGCCAGGCTGGGCACCTGAAGGGCTCCAGGACAGCTGGAGAGGGACAAGGGGTGCAGGGACAGGACCCAGGGAATGGCTCCCCGTGCCAGAGGGCAGGGATAGATGGGATACTGGGAGTTAGGAGTTGCTCCCTGTGAGGATGGAAAAGCCCTGGCACAGGTAACCAGAGCAGCTGTGGCTGCCCCTGGATCCCTGAAGTGCCCAAGGCCAGGCTGGACAGGGCTGGGAGCAGCTGGGACAGTGGAAGAGTCCCTGCAGGGATGGAGTGAAGGATCCTCGTGTCCCTCCCAGCCCAGCTCACCTGTGCCCCCAGGATCCCATGGCTGTGCTTTGGGTCCCCATTCCTGGTGCCAAGGCTGGCACTGGGGGCTGGGAACCCCAGACTCTCTATGGGGCTCAGGATCCCGAGGGGAAAATTCCAGCCTGGGAGCTCCCAGGGCAGGGCAAGGCCCTGAGTTAACAGCTTGTTATGCTGAAGGAGCAGGGAGCCCTGGGAGTTATTATGGCCCATATGTTGCTAAAAGGGTTTTAATGTGGATTAGGGGCTTATGTAACGTGTGGGCCTAACCCACATCGGGCTTAATTTATGCTGTTTTCTCCTTGTCTTACAAAAAAAATCTTGTTTCCTAATGATAAGCTTGAGTACTAATTTAATTTAGGTTTTACTGCTCCCAGGCACAATCAGAACACACTGGAGTAAACATTTAAAGCCCCTTATGAAACTATTTGTTGGGTTTGTCATTATTCTTTTGGCTTTTTTTTTTTTTTTTTTTTTTTGAGCAATGTTCTTGTTTTCCTCTGATGAAATAGTCTACTTAGGTTTGATTTGGAATTACAGGATGCACAAATTAAAACAATGAGTCTGCTACAATCTGTAGTCTCCTTGGAGAAACGAAAAAAAAACTTCAGGAAAGTTCGGCAACAACAGGAATTTTCCAAGCTTCTGGAATAAGAAAAGACCAGAACACAGCTTCAGACATACGAAGAAAATAAAATCAAAAATACTAAAACTAAATAATTAGATAGTGTAGTTAGTGGGAAAAAAAAAAAGTGGCTTAAATTGGTGATGAACTCTAAGTTTATCACAAAAAACCTTTAAAGATCTCAAATCCTGAAGTGTGTTTTTCATTCCTTGTGGTTCCCAACAGACGCTCAGTCCCTCCAGTGCTGCAGTTGGGAGGATGTGGGCTGTGTTTTTCAGAGCAGGCATATGTTTGCTTGTGTTGTGTCAGGGTTTTGTTGCCAGCTTGGTGTACTCTGGGGCAGTTCTAAAATGCTGAGCTGTTTTAGAAACGCTTCCAAATTAAGTCAGAAACGTGCAGAGATTCAGGTTCTCTGCCAGCCGCCTAAAAAAACCCAAAAACTCATCTGCCTTTTGTTACGTGGTATTACAGTTACTGCTGATTTGAAAAGAATCTCACAAATTCACAAGGCATTTCTTCCCTGCACAGAAGCCAGGGGGATATGTGCCCAATTCCCATTTATTTGTGTACAGAATTGGTTTTATCCTTATTCTGGCTAATTTACCAGCACAGCAACTGGAGGGCTTTGGGGGTTTTCTTTGAAATTCCTGAATTTCTCCTGTCCAGGATTGATTTCTGTGTTTGTTTTAAGTGTCTTTACATACATCCCTGTGTGTATGTGGCCTCAAGGCCACTTTAGGGAGCAGGGGTCTGCTGCGTGTGTGAATCCCTTTGGAATCTCTCCTGTGATCCCTCTGGAGTCACTCAGTGCCTCACCCTGCTCTCACCGTGGTTGCCAAACTCTGGAGCTCCTCTGGAATATCTCACGCTGGATGCCAAGAGTTCATTAATCAATTGTTTCCCAAACACTGATAAAACTCCCATTTCCCAACAGGGGTTTTTTAATTCCTCCCTGTGAATCATTCCTGCTAGGGGTGCATTTGGGGCGGGCTTTTTCCCCTCTGGAAAAGCCTTTTTTAAATGTTATTGCCTGCCTGGAATATGATGATGTCCTGAAGTGGTCTTTAGGTTTTACCTTTCCAGTGGCTCCTTTTAATGGCTTCTCAATCTCCTTTTTTTTCCCCCTGATTGTAATTCCACTTCTTAAGTTAAATGTTATTATCGTGGATTTGTGTTTTGACTTTTCAGCCTCCCAAAAGGTCAGATTTGAATTCTTTATGGCCTCCTTCGCCGAGAAAAAGTTCAGTGGCTGCATCTTGAAACAGGTCACATACTCTGCTTGAAACTAAATCAAGAATGGCTTTTCCTTTGTGGGTTTTGGGGCCAATTAATTGAAGAAGCAATCCTGGACAGTGTTTAAATTAATACAGGCTGCAAGAGGCCCTGTCCTGATGGGTACTGGGTCTTTGTCAGCACAAAGCCAAGGCCAAAATTCAGCCTTTTTTGACTGCGCTCACTCCCTAAATCCTTGTTTTCCTCCCTGAGGCCGGGCTGGGCTGGCTGCCCCGGCTCTCTGCGCTGTCACCTGGTTCATGGTGTGTGTTTTCAGGCAGGCAGCCCCGTTTCTCTGGGAGCTGTGGCACACAGGCACGTCCCCAGCTCTGCCTGCTGCCCCGTCCTGGCTGTGCCGCCGTGGGAATGGCCTTGCTGAGCCGGGCTTTGCTGTCACTGTGCCGTGCCTCTGCTCCAGCCCAGCCCGTGCTGTCCCTGGCACTTCTGCACCCCTGGGAGGGCGCAGAGCTGCAGTCAGTGTGCTCATCCACGTCCTGCCTTCCTCCCGGCCTCAGCTTCGCCATTCCCCTTTGGCTTTTCAGGCTTGGTTCTCGGCCACCGCGCTGGGATCCTCAGGGATGGCATCTGTCCCCTGTCCTCCTGTGCTTGCCGTGCAGGGCTCAGGCTCTGCTCCTCCACCTGGAGCTCTGGGGAGCCCCAGCCTCCTCCTCCTCCTCCCCAGCTCCTGCTGGCACTGATCCCCATCCTTGCTGTGCCTCCCCAGCTCCAGCCCAGCCCTGCTGCCGATGCCTGGGGAAGCCTGACCTGGAACAGAGGCTGGGCAGAGCTAGAGAATAAAGCAGGGCTTTGTTAAGAGGCTTCAATAGATCCACCTTGGGCAGCACAAGAACTTGGGGTTGTACCCCAGGTGAACCCAAAGTGGTCACAAAATGCACGACCAGTCACGGGGTCTCTCACTTTTATAAATTTTGGCTTATTAGCATGTTGGAGCTAATTGTGTAATTACAGCTTTAGCTTATGAAGTTCTACCTTCTTGGTTTTCTCAGTTTATTCTTAGTTTTCTCTTCAGTTTACTGTTGTTTGTGCTCTTGGGCCTGAGATTTGGATCATTTGTCCTTGGTCCCCAGCTGGAGAAGGAATTGTTTTATCTCCCTACTCTGTGCAGAGAGCTCTCCATCCCCTCATGTGAAACCCAGACCCTCACACTGAAGCAGCAGAGAATGTGAAAAATAGAAAAGCTAAAACCTGAGGCATCACTGCCATTGATCCCCATCCTTGCTGTGCTTCCCCAGCTCTGCCCTTGTCCTCCTGGGCAGGCCAGGGAGGCTCTCCCGCATCCCAGAGCTCTCACAGCCCTCTTGGGATTTGTGTGTGGATAATTACAGCCCGAGGGCTGTGACAGCAGCGACAGGGAAAGGCAAAACCCAGCTTGATCAGGCATCTTCCCTCTCCTGCCACCGTTCTGCAGTGCCTGCAGAGCCATGCACAAGTGCACAGCCATCCGTGGGAGTGAGCTGGGAAATCATCTCGGAATCGCCGTGTGAAATGTGCTGAAAATGTGGATTTACAGCTCTGTGTGCTCTTCAGGAGCCAGGAGGAAATCGGTGACAGCACTGTGGCACCGTGAGGGTGCAGGGGGTCACCTGGTGCCTGGACACCGTGTGCCACCCCTGCCAGCCTGGGGAAGGCAGCGGGGACACGCTCGGGTGAGGGAAGAGCTTCTGCAGGAGTCACTGAACAGAGCAGGACACGCCAGCTTGGCAAAAGGGGACCAGAGGCCCTGCCCAGCAGGGAGAAGGGAAGCAAGGAGTGATTGTTGCCAGCTTGCTGCACGCACAAAGCCCAGCGCTGGCCCCGGGGAAGCGCCACAGGGCGAGCAGGGAGCAGCACTTTGTCACCAAGCCCCCAGAGCGTGACACTCACCCACGGGCTGTGGCTCACAGAGTGCAGGCAGGAGGCTGCAGCCCCTCTCTGGCACACAAGTGAGGCTCCAGTGACCACCTTCAGACGAAGAAGCCCTGAAATGCAGATTGCTGCAATTGGGAGGGATAATTGCAGGCTGCATTACCGTGCACCTGCTGTGGCAGCCTTTCCTCCAGTGTGTCCTTCTGCTCCCAGCAGAAGAAGGGACAGGGAGCTCTTGGTCCTGTGAGGCCCTTCAGCACCACAGCTCCTTGGAAAAATGAAAATGAAGATGAGGATTCAGCTCTCAGTGTCTCTCTGTTGCTGGCCAAATGCCCTTAGTGGGGTGGTTTTGCTCTCCCTTTGCTGCTTTGTGTACACAGCGATGAAGACACTGCTTGGAACGGGTTAGAGCTTTATGGCAAAAGTGTTTTTCATCTGGAAGGCAGTTTTAACATTCCAGGTGGAAGAAATAGCCTGTAAATACTTCCTTGGCAGGTGGCACAGCTGTGGACATCGTTTTCCACAGTTGAACCAAATGACACAAGTTATGCCATGCTTGCCATCAGCTACCAGGTGAATTTGTCAGAGCTGCTGCTGAGACAGGGAGGAATAGGGTGAGTTCTACCTGCTTCTAACCATAAATAGCAAAAAAGGCACAAGAGGAGGCACTGAAATCCTGCACAGCATTTTATTTGCAATAACTAAAGCACAAGTGTCTTCCTGAAATGGTTCAGCGTTGACCTGAAACTGAGTTTCATATCCCCAGGATCAATTTCTTGTTGCATGCTTCCAGCAACAGACATGTTTTTATTGCACGTGCAGATGTGGAGGGAATTGGAATCAAACACGAGCCAAGGAGCCTTCTTGCCATCCCCTCAGCACTGCTGAGGCCATGCTTTAAAGTGAAATGGAACAAACAGGATCCACCCAAGGGAAACGCTCCAGTGAAGAACCCAAACCAGCGAGGTGGAAGGCTGTACAATGGGGGCTGGTTTTAGCCCCCTCTGCACACGTGTGAGGAGATGAAGAGATGAGAACATTGTGCTTTTGAAAAGGGGAAGCTATCAAAGACTTGTTTTGCTCTTTTCTGAAATCGGATTCTTTGAGAAGCCCCAGCTGTACCCGAGCTGGCAAGAGCACCCTGAGCTGTACCTTCCCTTTGAATTCTGCACAGCTGGCACTTCAGCCTTTCATTTTCCACGCTGCTCCAAAGTGCCTCAGAAAGCCACTGGAGGGGCTCGATGGAGCCCCACAAACACTTCCCTAGGGCAGGAGCCAAGGGAGCAGGAGCCAACTCTGTTCCTGCAGAGTTTGGGAGTGAAACGCTTTCAGCCTCCTGGGACGTGCCAAGGGCGTGTTTGGGGTCCCAGCTTGCTGGCACCAGTGCTGCTCTGGGGCTCCAGGAGCAAGCATGGCCTCAAACACGTGGCTGGATGTTTGCTGAGTGCCCTCAAAGCACAAAGGGAGGGGATGGTTTCCTCCTCCAGCTACCCCTTCAAAAAGAATTCCTTCTGCTGCTTCAGAGGAGTGCTGCTGTAGGAGCTCTGCTCACCCCAGTGAGCTTTGCCAGCACAAAAGTGAAAGTGAGGAGCATGTTAAATGCTGCTCCACAGGAGATAATTATGCCAATGCATTGTCTAAGTGCTCCTGTAAAAGGTGCAGTTAATAAAAATGCATTGACTCCGCTCTTCTCATGCACAATGCCCAGTTCCTCAAGCTTAGCAGGCAGCAAAGCCTGTGCTATGAAACTGATTTCTACTTCCTAATTAATAGCCTGGTGATTTCTACCAGGTACAGCTCTTTGTTTGTAATTAGTGAAGCAATTGATGAAAATATCTGGTGCTGAACAGCGCCTCTTCCCCACGCTGTAACTTCTGCAGGAAAAACTGTGCTTTTTCAGTCCTTACCTAAGCAGCCCCAGGATGGGGTTTAGTCACTTTTACAGCGGAGGTTGTGGGCAAATGTGCATTCAGTGTTTTGAAACGGAGCAGGGCTGTGTGAGCAGCGAGGGCGCTGCAGCCTGAGACAGAAATCGTGCCTGATCCGGGTTTAGGCTGGCTTTGGAAGGGGTTCCCCCGTGGGGCACGCTGCAGGGGAAGCAGCACCAGGTGCCTCTGTGTCCCTGCCTGTCCAGGGGATAAAGCTGGGAATCCCCAGCCCGTGCAGATGGATCCACACATCTTTATTCCAGCTTTTGGGAGCGGCCTCAGGGCCTGCCTCGGGAGCTCCTCTGTGGTGGCTTTGATGTGACAAATGTAGTCATACATGTGCTGAGACAGAAATTAAAGGGAACGGGGAGAGAGGAGTGAAAAAAGAGCCCCAATCGGTGCTCAGGGAGATGGATTGGCTCAGAATGAGACAGCAGCCCCCATTCCTGTGCAGCAGGAGCCCTGCTGGGGAGGAGAGGACGGGGAACAGCAGGAGCAGCTTGGAAACCCTCCTGTTCCCGAGGGACAGAGTCCTGCAGCTCCTGGGGGATGGATGGCACCTCTGGGGCACGCCAGGGAAGGGCTGTGTGCCTTCCACAGGGCTCCCAGGGCAGGCTGAGCGTGGCAGTTCCTCTGGGCCTGGCATCACCAGGTCTGCTCTGAGCAGACCTGCCCTGGCAGCCCAAGCACTCCCCGTCAGAAATGGATTTGCCTTCAGCGGTGCCATCCTGAATTTATGGCTCAGTAGGGAACTCGGTACCTGGGTAAATGCTAAAGGTGTCAGAATAATGTATTTCATTTGTAAAAGTTCAGAATGAGAAAAAGCTGATTTACAGGCAGACAGAGTTCTGGTCCCTTTCCAATGTTTTTGCACATAAGTACAAAGGTTGACAAATGGAGCTTGTTTTTCCATGGAGACTACAGCACCTCTTGATTTAGTAAACCACAAAAGTCAATGGATTAAAGCAAATAATTTCTTAATTCATTGTAGCATTTTAATGACTCAGTGTTTATTTGGATTTGGATTTAAAGCTGTTTTTTAAGCTGCCTCAGTTCCTTTCTACTCAGGTAGAATAGATAATTCTCCCTGGCATGAAGCAGGCTCTGCTACACAGCGTAAAAAGATCTCTATAACCTTAAAACACGGCAGAAGATTCATTGCTCCAGTCCTGTACCCACTAATAAGATTCAAGTGTCCCCTGGAAGGTCTCAGTGATCCCTGGCAGGAGCTGCCTGACCCAGCAGGGTCCCATTCCTTTTGGACAGACCTCAACATCATTTAGGGGCTCAAAGTCCTTTCCCAAGAGTTGTTTACCCTGAGGAAACGCCAATCAACCAAACTCCTCTAGATTTTTCCCTTGTTCTTATTTAGGTAAAGCAAGATAATCTCCGATTTCTGGGGTTTTTGGGTTTGGAGCCTTTATTTCAGTCTCTAATTCAGTTTTGTGTTTCCAGTCTCCTCACTATAGGTGGCTTTCAGTGACTAAAGAATCCACAGAATCAGCCAGAGGTTTGGGGGCTCCATGCTCTGGAATATCTGAAAAGACAGAGAAAAGAGGGGAATGCAAAATGTCCCTGTTTATCCAGGAGGGGCAACACCCACCACTGCTGCTGCCAGGGCTGGGGGCAGCTGGATTTCTGCTTTCCAGGCAGGATGTGCAGCTGAAATAATCTCCATGGGTGTTGGTTTCCTTAGCTTTTACACAGCTGGGGTAACTGAGAGCTGTTTTAAAGATTTTATGGTTATCAGTCTCGAGGAATAGTGAGACACAAGAGATGTAAAGCTCAATGTTATTCTATCAGAAGCTAACTTATGTTTTGCTTACAATACTTTATAAATCTTTTTAGCCTGTTAGCTTATGCTGTTATTACTTCTATCACCAATCACCTATATTTTTTCCCCACCTGGTCTTGCTACAATGCATCTTTCACAGTTCTAATTCTCTGAAATACCTGCTCTTTTTGTAAGGCTATATTTTGAAACTTGTTTCTAGTTCAGCCTCTCTCTCAGCAATGTCATCTCTGTTCTGTGGCCTTCTTAAGCCAGCACACCTTATCTCAGAGTTTGCACACAGGTGTACAGGGCTCTGTGAGCTTTCTGCCAGGCTTTTAGAATCATTTGTAAGTCCATTTCTCACCCCTGGGGGTTCAGAGGGCTGCAGGCTCAGCCACAGCCGTGGCATTCCTCCTCTGGAACAGCAGCCCAGCGCTGCTGTGTCAGACTCTGTGCTTGCAGCAGCATCTCGGGCTTTGGAAGGGGAAATGTCAGCTCTGGGCTGGGCTGGGGGGAACACGAGCAGAGACAATCCTGAGGCAGCTCTGGGCCCACTGCAGGTGCTCACTGCTGGGCACTGAGGGATGTTTTACCTCAGGTCTCACCAGCCCCCAGATGTGCGCGCTGCCTTCCCTGTTCTCAGGGCTGCTAGAAATGAGGAGCTTGGCTCGGCCAGTGCATCAAGCAGCAGTTCAATTTATTAATTAATCTGGTCAGGTATGGGCAGAGACAGGCTGGCTGCCGTGGTGGGGGTTTTCCCCTCTGCAGCCTGATTGCTGGGCTGGCTGGCATTTATTGATCACATCCATAAGCTTTTCCCAGCAGTTTCCATTTCCCATTTTTACGTGAGCTTTCGGCAGTTTCCAATTCTGCCTTTTGACGTCACAACTCTACACTTTAGGATGGTAAATCTGTGGTGGTGATGTCTGGTTCCTTTCCAGTTTCTACACTCTGTTGTGATCTATGCCAGGTTTCAGTATCCCAGGATGTACATCCCAGATGTGTGTGCAGATGGTGGGCTCCAGCTTCTATTTTCTGGGATCATTAATCTGTGGTAGTGATGTCCAGCCTCCCCTTTTGAAGTCACTAATCAGCAGTCTTGATGTCCATCTTCCTTCTCCAGGAGCTTGGGATGGGATCCCTTCCCTTTCTGTTTAAATCCTTTGTGCATTCTAAAGCTGCAGTTTAAAATCCTTAGTGCTAAGCAACATTCTAAAGTTATAATTCAAAAGTTCTTATTGCAAAGCAGCTTAGGACTTATAATTGTTATTTACAAACAAAAGATTGGTTCAAAAGCCTTCTTCCATGCTTTCCTGAGTTGTTTATTAGAACTCATGCTTGTAGCTGTCCCATGGCCGTGTTCCACACATTTCACAGTTACAGCTACACAGGCTGCCTTTATTTACCTGACACCAAACACAACTTTGGATTTCACAGTACCCACCAAGCCTGGAGCCCCAGGGCAGCCCTCAGCCCTGCCTGCAGAAACCCATGTGAAATAGCTCAGGAAATCAGGTTAACTGCTGTAAATCCAGTTCCTGGCCTCAGCCCATGGTGCCATGTCCATCCTCAGTCCCTTTCTGTAGGAGGGGAATGGCTTCTTCTCACACTTGTATCTTCATTTTACTCAGCCTGCTTTTCACTGCATCCTTGTTTCTTGGGTCAAAGCTTTGTCCTAGCACATTAAATTGTAAATATTTCATTAACAACTGGAAGAAAATGAGCTAATCTGGCTTAGTAGCTGATAAGGATCTCCAGTCTATTGTCAGATCCTCTTGCTTTCCTAATTCTTTTGCAGTTGTGACATAGGAATACAAAAAGATATATCCTTTTATATTTTTCCTCAAAAACTGAATTAGCCTTTGATTTTTTTCTTTTAGAGATGCATCTGTGATCTTCATAAAATCCCTTCATTGTCTTTTTGCTCTGCCCAGCATCCCTTAGCCAAACAAGGGAACAGCATAAAAAAGAAGCAAAAATTTGGGCAGTGCCCCACTTCACTTGCAGTAAATTCAGCCTTTGACCTGCTACAACCAGAGGTGAAAAACATGGCAGGGTATTCCTTTTTCTCCAAGCTGCCTTAGGCTGGTCCCTCTGTGGCTTTAAAGGTGTGTGTGTTGTTCAGGCTCCTACAGCTGGCATTTAAAACAAGTATCTTCATGACACAGCCTGCACGAGTGTCAAAATTCACAAATATTTGGGAATTCTGCAAGGCTGGTGTGCTCAGAGTCTCCTTCTCATGCAGGAATTTTGGAGCTGCAGATTCTGAGAGTTTTCAGTCTAAAACTAGCAGGATTTTCCCCATTAACAAGCAGGTGTCTGCTTCTCCACACAAACAAGATTGCAGAGCTACAGCTACATCTGTGCACATGTGAGAGCGAAAGAGAGCTGAGCAGAAACAGAAACATTTTTATTTCCTCTGTTGGGTTTTTTTCCTTGTGTCTGCTGGTTGCTTTCAAGGACACATCTTACACACACCAAAAAAAAAAAAAAAATCGAAATAGACAACCAGAAAGTCGAAAATTTGCAAAATTATTAGATGTCACTTCCAATAAGTGGGTGGCTGGGTCAGCAAATTCAGAGGCCAACGTGGGCCAAAATTGCTGCATAATCTGCATATGCATTTATATTGGTCTTTCTCCAAGCAATGTGCTGTCACTGAGAAGAAATGTGGCCTTTCCAATGGCCAGCTGCTTCCCTGGAAAAGATTATTTGTCAAATCTGAGCCTCAGCATTTAGCAAAAAGGAAAAACATGTTGTCCTTCTTTCGTAAATGTTGGGTCTTCAGCAAGCCTGGGTGATTTATAAGGGTTGTGTAGTTTGTAAATCCCCACATCCCAAAACGCAGCCACATCTGGAGCCAGGGCAGGGGGGGAAGAAGGGGAACATGTAGAAATGGGAGGACACTCACAGGAAAGGAAGGAATAACGTTATAAAGTTTTAAACTCCTGAAGATAAAGTAATAATAGTCACATTTTCAGCTTTCTGTCCTGTTCAGAGGCTGTGAAATTTCCCGTGGCTTCGTGTGGTGCTGGGTTTGCTCTGGGTGACACCAGCAAAGGCACAGCCAGGCACAGGCACCCACAAGGCTTTGTCTTCAGCTGCAGGGAGGTTGTTTCCACGGGAGGGATGGTGGGGTGCTCCTGATGGACATTCCCTCGGGTCCCTTCCGGGCACAGCCTGCTGCCCCCCTGCCCCTGGCCTTCCACTGGCTCCTGCTGGCCACCTCCTGCAGCCCAGGGGGGCAGCTCTGCCCCTTCCTCCTGCCAAGGAGCCAGGGCAGCCCAAAGAGCACGGGAGCACAGAGGGAATGTGCCAGCAGGGAGCTGCGGAGGGAGGGCAGCTGCCAGCTCTGAGAAGTGATTTGGGATGGGGGCAATGAGAGGAGAGGTTTTTTTTCCTTGGATTAGGTGGAAGGTGCAGCATAATTAGCAAGGAGATCAAAAGACACGGAGCTGCTGGAGTCCAGAGGGGGGACAAAGATGCTGAGGGGTCTGGAGAGACTGCAGGAGCTGGAGAATGCAAGCACACCCTGTGTGTGAGAGAGTGGTCTGTACTGCTGAGTGCATGCAGAGCCTGGCAAACAGATGAATGCATTTCTGATGGCCCTGTGACTCCTCAGCTGCTGTTGAGTTCAAATTTGTTCTGTGGACATGCCTGCAGCAGCTGCACAGGCAGGAAGGGCTTCACCACTTGGGGAAGTCAAACTCAAAATGTGAAATAATTACAGCCTCTTGCAGTCACACACGCTGCAGACAAAGTTCTGACAGCAGCATGATGTTCTTTTCTTGCCTGATTTGCATTCTGGAGAGTCTGGGCCATTCCTTGGGCTACAGCAACGTGCTGTGCTGTGTGTTCCACTCCTGCGTGGTCAGAGGGTGCTTGTTCCTCTGAGCCTCTGTGCCCAGCTCAAATCCTAAATCTGGGTGTTCCTCTAAGCCTCTGTGCCCAGCTCAAACCCTAAACCTGAGTGTTCCTCTGAGCCTCTGTGCCCAGCTCAAATCCTAAATCTGGGTGTTCCTCTAAGCCTCTGTGCCCAGCTCAAATCCTAAACCTGGGTGTTCCTCTGAGCCTCTGTGCCCAGCTCAAATCCTAAATCTGGGTGTTCCCCTGGGTGTTCCTCTGAGCCTCTGTGCCCAGATCAAATCCTAAACCTGGGTGTTCCTCTGAGCCTCTGTGCCCAGATCAATCGCTAAACCTGGGTGTTCCTCTGAGCCTCTGTGCTCAGCTCAAATCCTAAATCTGGGTGTTCCTCTGAGCCTCTGTGCCCAGCTCAAACCCCAAACCTGAGTGTTCCTCTGAGCCTCTGTGCCCAGATCAATCCCTAAACCTGGGTGTTCCTCTGAGCCTCTGTGCCCAGCTCAAATCCTAAACCTGAGTGTTCCCCTGGGTGTTCCTCTGAGCCTCTGTGCTCAGCTCCATCCTAAATCCGGGTGTTCCTCCCAAATCCTGTCACGCCGTGGGAGGCTAGGGATGGGGAGCAATGCTCTGGCCCCAGGGGAGAGGGGACAGGCAGGAGCAAGCCCCTCTGCAGGGGTGGTACCTGCTGCAGGTTCCTGGCCTGCTTCTCCCTGAGCACTCAGGGGCTTGTCGGGCAGGAGGAAAGGACAAAATCCCTCCTTGTGCCTGGCTGAGGAATAGAAATCCACTGAATTTACTCCTGAGACTCGGCAAACTGGAGCAGGGCCCCCTCAGACCCTGACACACCCCACACTGTGTGTGCCCTGGTTTTGGTAACAGCAGCCCCTTGGCTCTTTCTCCATTCCGTGCACATCCACTGCACAGGTTTGCAGTGGCAGTGGGGGTTACAGTGAGGAAAAACAGCTTTACAGTTCTTAAAAACCCCAGCTTTTGGCCCCGGGTGAATGAGTATTGTCTTCAGGAGGAGGTCTGCTGGCTGCAAGGCACAATTCAGGCAAACAAGCGTAGGTCAGGCCTGCCTGTGCTTTGGGCTCACATTTCAGGGAGCTCTGACAGATCTGGAGCAGTTCTGGGGAGGAAGTGGGGTGTGAACTCTCAGCAGTGAGGGGTGCACTCAGAAATGAGGGGTGCACTCAGAAATGAGGTGTACACTCTCAGAAATGAGGGGTGCACTCAGAAATGAGGTGTGCACTCAGAAATGAGGTGTGCACTCTCAGAAATGAGGGGTGCACTCAGCAGTGAGGTGTGCACTCTCAGAAATGAGGGGTGCACTCAGAAATGAGGTGTGCACTCTCAGAAATGAGGGGTGCACTCAGAAATGAGGGGTGCACTCTCAGCAGTGAGGTGTGCACTCAGAAATGAGGTGTGCACTCTCAGAAATGAGGTGTGCACTCAGAAATGAGGTGTGCACTCTCAGAAGTGAGGTGTGCACTCTCAGAAATGAGGTGTGCACTCTCAGAAATGAGGTGTGCACTCAGAAATGAGGTGTGCACTCTCAGAAGTGAGGTGTGCACTCTCAGAAGTGAGGTGTGCACTCTCAGAAATGAGGTGTGCACTCTCAGAAATGAGGTGTGCACTCTCAGCAGTGAGGTGTGCACTCAGAAATGAGGTGTGCACTCAGAAATGAGGGGTGCACTCTCAGCAGTGAGGTGTGCACTCAGAAATGAGGTGTGCACTCTCAGAAATGAGGTGTGCACTCAGAAATGAGGTGTGCACTCTCAGAAGTGAGGTGTGCACTCTCAGAAATGAGGGGTGCACTCTCAGAAATGAGGTGTGCACTCTCAGAAATGAGGTGTGCACTCAGAAATGAGGGGTGCACTCTCAGAGGTGACGTGTGCAGTCTCAGAAATGAGGGGTGCACTCTCAGAAATGAGGTGTGCACTCAGAAATGAGGGGTGCACTCTCAGAAGTGAGGTGTGCACTCTCAGAAATGAGGGGTGCACTCTCAGAAGTGAGGTGTGCACACCCCAAGGCTGCAGGGAAGAGCCAGCCCTGCAGGACACAGCCGGGAAATGCAGGATGCTCAAACCCTCTTTGCCCCGGACAGCGAGTGAAGGGAAGGGAACTTGTGCAGCTTCCATTGCACCCGGGGGCTTTTTAGCCAAACCCAACCTGTCCCCGATCAAAATCTTTTTCGTTTGAAGCAAATAGAAGATGATGACTTTTCAGAATCAGATATCAGTTTGGGCTCAGCTGCTTCGGTGTCTGTTCAAAGGATCTCACAACCAGCTTTTCTCAGGGGTATAAAATCACTGCAGGGAGTGATGCCCCAGACATTCCCTTGCAATTACCCTGAGCTGGAAGACTCAATTGCTCTGAGTCATTTCATTCTGCAACGACTGTTTTCATGGATGTGATTTAAATTACGCCAAAGGTTTCTAATTAAAGCCACCCTTGTCATGCAAATATTTAATTTGGATTGATATATTTTTAGCTAAAAACCACTTGATTTTTGGAGAAGGCTCTTTAGAATTCATAAGGGTGTTTTGGTACAAGACTGTGTTGGTTGTGACATGAGGTATCTGTCAGTCATTCCCTCCCTGCCTGGCTGCTGAGGCTGGAGAGGTGAAATTCCACCTCAGACTCTTCCAGAACAGCAGAGGTTGTTGCTAGGCTTGTACTGTTTCAGCAAAACATGAATAAAAATAATAATTCATAAAGGTGGGCTTGCAAAATCTTCTGACTTTTCCTGAGCTGGTGGAGTCACCCCCCTTGCAGGAAGCGTTTCACTGAAGAATTCTGGTTTCATTGTTCAGCATTTTAAATAAGTGTTTTAATGCAAGAACTTTCAAGAGTCTGAGTCCAAAAAGTGAGCAGAAATAGCTGCAGACATCCTTCTTTCCTTTTTTTTTTTTTTTTTTTCTTTTTTCCTGGCACAGCACTGAAGTGGAGAAGCTGTAGAGTCCTTTGAGTTACTCTGATTACAGAAAGCAGCTGATCCAGTGTTGAGCAGGAAGCCAGATTAGGTGGCCTCTGGAGGTCTCTTCCAGCCTATGCTCGCTAAAATTGCATGATTTGAAAGTCATCTTCACGATAAGTTATAAACCTGAGGATTCCCACGTACTGAAAATCAGTATTTTTTCCTTCTCTAGACCTTGAAGGGGGAGTCGCTATTTATTGTGCTTCCACAGTTCCTGCTGCATAATCCCTGCTGCATAATTCTTTAAAAATGGTAAATGGAGCAACAAAGGCAGCAAACACCTCCGAGAGAACTTTGCTGCTTTTCTCCTCCTTGCACGGAATGCTGATGAGGGCTTTTTTGGGGAGGGGTGGGGGCTGTAAACAAAAATATTCCTGCAGCTCTTGGCCGCGAAATAGCAGGCAGAGAAGAGCCAAGAAGATTTCAGAGCATGTTTCTGTTCGGTTCAGGGATTCTCTTCTCTTTTTTTGCCGCCACATTTCATATTCTCTGCCCGTCCGAGGTGCATTTGGACACGCAGCATGATCAGCCGTGCTCCCCAGGAATGTGTGTGGTCAGAGGGAGAGCAGGAGAGCACTCCTGCAGGGATGTGCAGGCTGTACTCCAGGGATTTTGCTTTAGCTCAGGAAATCTGGCCCTGCTTTGCTTTGGGGCACGAGTCTGGCTTCGCGTGGCACTGCTCCTTTTCCTGGTGGCAGGTACAGAGAAAGTGCTCTGAAAAGTTGTTGTTATCTCAAGGGGTGCTTTGGGAAACAGAAAAGCTGCAACAGAGGTGGTTTCTGAAGGCCTAGCAGCAAGGCAGAGATGCCCAGGATAAAACCAGTGGCACCCTTTGGTCTAATCAAAGGTTAATTGAGTCTGCGCTGCCAGTCAGGCTGAAGGAAGCAGAGCAGGGTTTTAGAGAGCAGCATCAAAAAGCCCCATTTAGCGATCTGCAGAGGCTGCCAGCTGCTTGACAGGAGCGAGCTGAGCTCTTTTTAAAACGGGCTCCTCTTGTTAAAAATGCTTCTGCTCTCTCTAATGACCCGCTCATTGTTCTGTAAAAGACGAAGCGCTTCGGGCGTTCCGGCTAAGAAATCGGAGCCTGCTGGTGCCCAGCAGTGCAGTGCCAGAGCAGCTGACCCCAGCACTGTTCGGAACAGCTGCTGTGCCCCCCCAGGCCAGCCCAGCCCCCGTCTGCCTCTCCAGACACGGAACACGAGCCTGCTTCCCTTCCTGTGCCTCTCACAGCACCTTCTGCTGGAGCAGTCAGCTCCTCTGCTGCTCTCTCTGTTCTCCCGGAAACACTGGAGATAAAATCACAGACATTTCAAACAAATGGGTGCTTTGCTTTGCAACAAAACGCAAGAGAAGCTGGTTGTTTTTTTTTTTTTTCCCAGAGAAAGGCAACAGGAGCAGTTCATGTGCTCTTGTGTGCCCCTGGAAAGGCAGGGCGGGGAATCAGCGGGTGATGTTGAAGGTGAAGCGATATGCGGAATAAATAAACAGCCCCCACACCCTGGGGGAGTTATGCAGTGGGTCTGTGTGTCAGTGCCCCGCACAGGTGAGATATCTCTCCAAAACTGTGCCCCGAGCCTCACTCTGACCCACACCTTTATTCCCAAAGCTGTTCCATCTGCAATACATTGCACAACTTTTTAATGCATATTCAACCCCTGGCCCCGCCTGTCCTCGCCTCTCACGCTAAATGAGTCCACGCCCTTCTGGGCACGCCTGGTTTGCTGTGGTGGTCGCACGGGGGTCTCTCGGTGGTCCTGAGGCAGAAGATTGTGGTCTTCCTCATGACTGGACTTCTGAACTTTTCCTCTCTGCGCGTGCGCTTTTGGTCCTTTGGTGTTATCTGAGTACGTCTGTCAGTCTTGATAGGCTTGGAGACAGAGGAGCTTCTTTATCTGGGTTCTTTGCCTCCTCTGGTATTGTTCTTTATGCAAGAAGCTTCAGAAATTTGCATTTTCCTATGCTCTTTGTATCAGGCAGAGGTTTCTTAAGTAGAAGGTTAAAATTCAATACATACCTCTACAAGCCAAATTATAAATGCTTAATTCATTTTGTTAACTTAACTCCAAAAATCTGTTTCAAAGGCTGCCTCTGCCAGAGCAGGAATTGTCCCCGAGTCTGTGGCCCAGCTCCCAGGTCCCAGACACCTCTCCTCGGCTGGAATGGGCAGCCAGGCTCATGGCACTGGTACCATTCTCCTCAGCACAGGACCCACCAGCCTCTGGCCCACAGAGCAGTGAAAATCTATCGATTTCCATGCCTGTTAGGGCTGTTTGCCCCACTTCCAGTGCAGTGTGTCCCTGCACTGAGGATTAGCGTGGCCTTTGGAAAGTGAGGATCAAACATTTCACTTCAGAGCTTGCAGTGTTTGCATAAAATCCACCCAGGTTCCCTCACCAGGTTTTATATTTATTGCCCCCTCCTTGAAGTCAGTAATTGCTTGCTGTACATCCAAACAGTTCAGAGGTGCTGCACTTACAGCACCTCTGGCACATCTGTTATCCCGGCATGGTTATCTGAATCCTGGCATGGTGGGGTTGGAAGGGACCTTGGAGATCACCCAGGTCCCAAAGCAGGGTCCCCTGTGGTTCCTGGACACAGGAATTTGGGATTTTGGGGATGTCCCCAGAGCTGGAGACTCCAGGCCCTCCCTGGGCAGCTGTTCCAGGGCTCTGCCCCCTCCATGGACAGAAGTTCTCCCTCAGGTTGAGGTGGAACTCGTTGTGTGTCAGTTCATGGGCACTGCTCCTCATCCTGCCCCTGGCACCACTGAGCAGAGTGTGGCACCATCCTCTGACAGCCCCCGGGGTGTTTGTGTGGATTGATAGGATGTTAGTGTGGATTGATGGGGTATTTGTGTGATTGATGGGGTATTTGTGTGATTGATGGGGTATTTGTGTGGATTGATGGGGTATTTGTGTGATTGATGGGGTATTTGTGTGATTGATGGGGTATTTGTGTGATTGATGGGATGTTAGTGTGGATTGATGGGGTATTTGTGTGGATTGATGGGGTATTTGTGTGATTGATGGGGTATTTGTGTGGATTGAGGGGATGTTTGTGTGATTGATGGGGTATTTGTGTGGATTGAGGGGATGTTTGTGTGGATTGATGGGGTATTTGTGTGGATTGATGTGGTGTTTGTGTGATTGATGGGGTATTTGTGTGGATTGATGGGGTATTTGTGTGATTGATGGGATATTTGTGTGGATTGATGGGGTATTTGTGTGGATTGATGGGGTATTTGTGTGGATTGATGGGGTATTTGTGTGATTGATGGGGTATTTGTGTGATTGATGGGGTATTTGTGTGATTGATGGGATGTTAGTGTGGATTGATGGGGTATTTGTGTGGATTGATGGGGTATTTGTGTGATTGATGGGGTATTTGTGTGGATTGAGGGGATGTTTGTGTGATTGATGGGGTATTTGTGTGGATTGAGGGGATGTTTGTGTGGATTGATGGGGTATTTGTGTGGATTGATGTGGTGTTTGTGTGATTGATGGGGTATTTGTGTGGATTGATGGGGTATTTGTGTGATTGATGGGATATTTGTGTGGATTGATGGGGTATTTGTGTGGATTGATGGGGTATTTGTGTGGATTGATGGGGTATTTGTGTGATTGATGGGGTATTTGTGTGGATTGAATGGGTATTTGTGTGGATTGATGGGATGTTTGTGTGATTGATGGGATGTTTGTGTGGATTGATGGGGTATTTGTGTGGATTGATGGGGTATTTGTGTGGATTGATGGGGTATTTGTGTGATTGATGGGATGTTTGTGTGGATTGATGGGGTGTTCGTGTGGATTTATGGGATATTTGTGTGGATTTACGGGATATTTGTGTGGATTGATGGGGTATTTGTGTGGATTGATGGGGTATTTGTGTGATTGATGGGGTGTTTGTGTGGATTGATGGGGTATTTGTGTGATTGATGGGATATTTGTGTGATTGATGGGGTGTTCGTGTGGATTTACGGGATATTTGTGTGGATTTACGGGATATTTGTGTGGATTGAGGGATCCCCTCCCAGCCTTCCCTTCCCCACCCTGACCAGGCCCAAGGCTTTGTGAAGCCCTCCACAACCTTTTGCTTTTGGAACAGGGGTTTGGATTTTCCTTCTGATGGGTCTATTGCCATGACTCAGACTCACTCTGAATTGTAAACCCATCCAAGTGATCACTGGTTTTGCGTTCCCAAAGTCTCTCTGTTTCTGGTTTTTATCCAGTTTTGAGGTGGTTTTTAGCAAATGTACTTCAGCCAGATTGGATATGAGCAGTATTTTGCCACTGCCATTCTTTCCACCTGGAGTGACAGCAGTCCCCTCCTCCTTTGTGTCACTTTGCCACCCAGCTCTGTTGGGATCCAGCACCTCCCACACCAAATCAGCAGGAGCCATGGAATTATTCATACATTTATGAGCCTGAGACTCTCTCTTCTCACCTTTGGGTAAAAGCTCCCTTTAGGCTAAATTGAGGGAGTTAATTTTTCACATTTTCATTCTCACAATCCTTGATTGGTGTGATTTGCTTCTGAAAAGTGTTTGATTTAGGCTGGTGTGGTTCTTCTGGTAACAAACTGAAGCATGGGCCATCAGTGCACCCAAAAAGCGATTTCTGAATGTGTTCTGAACAAATATTTCCTAAATATGTTTTTTTCTTTGTGTCTTGACACATCCAGATCAGATCTGCAAATGACTCTCTTTGGTTTCTCCTCTGGCAATTGGGCAAATGTAACTTGCACAATGGCCAACCCCAGTAAAGGTGTGATGGGATCATTGTCTGCAGTAATTACTGATTGATTCTTGGGATTTAGCGAGCAGGGTGTGTGGCACTGCTGCTTTGCTGCAAGGGGGCAGAGTACAATCCACTGATAATTGTCATTATCTGTCTGTGGCAAACAAAAATCTCTCTGTCCCTTGGCAGAGCTCTGTTGTTCCATCCACTGTGGTTGGAGAGGCTTTCCAAGCACTTTCTGAGGATCAGACTGTGATTTTTACAGACTTCACCTCAAATTTATTTTTACTCTTCTTCACTCGTTTTGCGTATGACTATGTAAATAACAGTAATAAAAAAAGAGCTGGTATACAATAATGACATTATTGTGATGATGGGTATTATCAGAACAATTCTCATCAATTCCTGCTTCCCTCCTTCAGCCCAGCCCTTCAGCAGTTCACCAGGGAGCAGTGAGGAAATTGGGGCCAGTTCTGCTGATCTGCATGCTCCCAGGTTTAAATTGGATACGAGGCAGAGGAAGGCCATTCCTGGGGCAGAAAATTGCCCTTTGTGGAGGCTCTGGCCCCTCTCCTCTCCCCCTGGCCCAAGCTTGTTCTGAGCACAGATGCCAGGGCAGAGTGGGGAACCTCAGGCTGAGTGTTCCAGGGGGCTCAGGTGGCCTCACAGGTGCACAGACACTTCTCAGGATTTCTTTGGAAAGCAGGCTGCATTTCCAAGGCACACTTAGCCTTTTCCTTCCAGAGCTGTTGTATCCAGCTCCCCAGGAATGCAGCACAAGCACAAGATATCCACACTCTCTGGAAATCTCCGCGTGCTCTTGCCCATGACACCCTCACCAAAAATTCCTTTGGCCAAGTTTTCCAAAATCTGCTTCGTGCACTCACTAAGGCAGTGATAAATGATACAACATGAGACTTCCAGTGGGGGAAAAGTAGGAAAAGGTCAGTTGAGGCCCATCCTCAAAGGCCAATCAGAACAAGAAACACAGGAATGAGATTTGTTTGGGGTTTCTATTCCATAAGCAGTTTAAATGCAGTGTGTCCCTCGTCCAAGTGAATTAATGGGTTAATGACTCACTGCTCCAGGCTCTGGAGTGGGGAACGTGGCCAGTCATTGATGCACTGGCCATTTTACTGCTTTGAGCTGAGGTCTCCATCCAAAACCTCCAAAGTGGGGCCTTCACCAGCCAGGGGAGACCCAGGCAAAATCTCTTCTTGTGTGAAAACGCCACTGAGCTCAGGAGGAGGAGGTGTTGGGCAAAGGAGGCAGCTCAGAGTGCAGGGAGTTATCCCAAAATCAGTGTGACAAAGGGCAGTTATATCAAATTAATGTTAGTGTGACATCAGGGAGTTAGCCCAATATCAGTGTGATAGCAGGGAGTTAGATTTAAATCAGTGTGACATCAGGGCAGTTAGATTAATATCAGTGTGATATCAGGGGAGTTATCCCAATATCAGTGTGACATCAGGACAGTTATATCAGATTGATATCAGTGTGATATCAGGGAGTTATCCCAATATCAGTGTGACATCAGGGCAGTTATATCAGATTAATTGCAGTGTGACAAAGGGGAGTTATCCCAATATCAGTGTGACATCAGGGAGTTAGCCCAATATCAGTGTGACAAAGGGCAGTTATATCAAATTAATGTTAGTGTGATATCAGGGGAGTTATCCCAATATCAGTGTGATATCAGGGAGTTAGATTTAAATCAGTGTGACATCAGGGCAGTTAGATTAATATCAGTGTGATATCAGGGGAGTTATCCCAATATCAGTGTGACATCAGGACAGTTATATCAGATTGATATCAGTGTGATATCAGGGAGTTATCCCAATATCAGTGTGACATCAGGGCAGTTATATCAGATTAATTGCAGTGTGACAAAGGGGAGTTATCCCAATATCAGTGTGACATCAGGGAGTTAGCCCAATATCAGTGTGACAAAGGGCAGTTATATCAAATTAATGTTAGTGTGATATCAGGGGAGTTATCCCAATATCAGTGTGATAGCAGGGAGTTAGATTTAAATCAGTGTGACATCAGGGCAGCTAGATCAATATCAGTGTGATATCAGGGGAGTTATCCCAATATCAGTGTGACATCAGGGCAGTTATATCAGATTAATTGCAGTGTGACATCAGGGAGTTATCCCAATATCAGATTGATATCAGAGCAGTTATATCAGATTGATATCAGTGTGATATCAGGGAGTTATCCCAATATCAGTGTGACATCAGGGCAGTTATATCAGATTAATTGCAGTGTGACAAAGGGCCACGTTCCCAGCCTGTCTGGAATGACAGCTGCTGGCTGGAGAGCAGGGAACAAGCAGCTACAACACCCCTGTGGAATAGCTCACAAAAAAACACCTGAGAAGTTGTTCTGGGGTGAAAAAACCTGCATATAGCTCAGAAACCACGAGACCCCAGTGAGCTTGAGCCACAATTCTCAGAGGGAATTGAGCAAGAGCATTTTAAGCTGTGGTCTGTGGGGAACAGACACTACTTTTGGTTCTGGGAGACAGAAGCTCATCCATCGCTGTGATTCTCTGTAGAAGTGACTCCAGCACCTTTGAAAATTCCCATCTCTTGAAAAACAGATGTCACTGACCACTGGAGGCATTTTTTCCTCTGAAGGAGAGAGGAAGTGGAAGCCTAGAGTGCAAATTTCATTATGCTGCTAATTATAAGTTCCTCTCCCCAGCTGGTTAGCAGCTACTTTGATTAGCTGATGTTCAAGACCACTTAGTGTCAGAATTCTGGCAGTTCTGCCCAAATTAAATGTTTGTTTCAGGCAGCTCCTCTCCCCTCCTTAGGTAAGGCAAGGCTCGATGCATCTGTTTGTGCTGGCGTCCCAAAGGCAATGTTTGTTTTCTTTGTTTGGGTAGACAGAGGAATCGTGCTCTCATGTTTTATTCATGCAAGCGTTTCGTGTGGATGTGGCCTCCAGTATGTATTAGAGGCAAAACTATCACCGGCAGTAATGCCTGAAAGACTCTCTCCTCGTGTGACAAATGGACACACAAATTAAATCACTGCTGTTAATGGTGCCCACTCCATAAGCGCAGCCCGCTTTGGAATGCTGCTGAAGCAATTATCCCCGTTCAGAATTGCAAATCAGGAGCTGGTTTTAATCGGGAAAGTAGGACATCTCATCCTAAACAGAGGCGGTGGCACAGGTCTGGAACACACCTGACGAGTGAGTGTGGGCTCGGCAGGGCGGACCCGCTGACCCTGTCCTGCCACCCCGGCTCCAAAGGGAGCCCTGACCCGGCTGGGCTTCCCTCTGCACTGCCCTGGAGCCAGGGAACAGGGATGGGGGTGTTCCAAACCCCAAATTCCCAGAGCTGGGGTCTGCACTGCCCTGGAGCCAGGGAACAGGGATGGGGATGGTCCAAACCCCAAATTCCCAGAGCTGGGGTCTGCACTGCCCTGGGATCCAGGGAACAGGGATGGGGGTGGTCCAAACCCCAAATCCCCAGAGCTGGGGTCTGCACTGCCCTGGAGCCAGGGAACAGGGATGGGGGTGTTCCAAACCCCAAATTCCCAGAGCTGGGGTCTGCACTGCCCTGGGATCCAGGGAACAGGGATGGGGGTGTTCCAAACCCCAAATTCCCAGAGCTGGGGTCTGCACTGCCCTGGGATCCAGGGAACAGGGATGGGGGTGGTCCAGACTCCCCAGTTCCCACAGCCCCAGGTCTGCACTGCCCTGGAGCCAGGGATGGGGTGGCTCAGCCCCCGGCTGCTCAGGGAGGGAGGCTCTGCTCCTGCTGCCTGCCAGGCTGGGCTGGGGGTGGTGTTATCTCCTCACACCGAGTGCTGCTCCTGCAGGGACACAGCCCCAGTCCCGCCAGCCTCACTGCTCAGGGCAGCCCAGGCAGGCTCATCCTCTCTGAGCCCCAAAGGCAGTGACTTCTGGCAGACCCAGCTCCTGAGTGTCCCTTGTACCTCTGGAAACCTCTCTCAAACCCCTTTTGGCTCTCCACATCCTTTTGGCATGCCTGAAAACTTGGGATCCTTTACTGACAAATTGCTTTTTCACCACAAATGTGGTGCCTTTTTATGTCTGCTCAGTGGGAAGGAAAACCAGGTTTTCATGCACAAAGCTTAGTGCCAAGCCAGAGATGACACCCAGCTCCCACTCAAGCTTGGGTAATAACCTGTTGTGGCTGAAGATTTATTTGTTTCGTGCCAACATCCTCATTCTTTGAGCACAGGGAACGGCTCGCTGAGAAAACAGAGCTCTCTGTGCTGCAGGAGCTTTTGGAGGTCAGTCAGGCAAAGCTGGGTTTTATTGTTGTCGTGTTGCTGACGGGGCCCTGGACACAAATTTCAGCCAAACATTTTCACGGAGAATTAAACTCTGCTAGAAGCTCTGGCTGTCCTGCCATGCCCATGCAGGGCATAAGGAAACAGCTGCAGCTGAGGAAATGGGACAACTTTGGAGCAGGGATGTGTTCCCAGCTCTAAAAATACCATCCTTGACAAGCGCTGTAGCGAGGAAAATTGTCAAGTGCAGCTCTCGTTCCTCCTGAGGTTTAGCACAGGCCCTTCCACCTCCTTAATGCTTTCCCAGTATCTCACCTTTTGATATCAGAGCTGATAGTTTTCATTTCCTGGGGAAATGAAAGTTTAAAATAGGGCTTTGAGTAAGAATTTCTGTTCCCAGAGCTCGGCAGGGAGCCCGGTGCACAGCCAGCAGTAGCTGCTCCTCAGAGCAGCCCCGGGCTCAGGTTAGGGCAGCTCATCCACGGGGCAGCTGAGGAAAAGCCTCCTGGCAGCCCCAAGGTCCCAGGGGAAATCACCTTTGCTCTCTGAGCAGGCAGCAGAGCCCCTGTAGAGCTCTCAGAGCACAATGAGCCAATATCAAAGCTCTGCTCCCTTGGCTGGACAAAATGACCAAAAAACCCCAAATGAGCCCTGGGGGAAATCAACAAAGAGATCAAGAGCTGATCAAAGAGCTGACCTCGGTGCAAACACTCGTGGGTTCTTTATGCTGGAGGTGACATAGGTGGCCTACAGGAATTCAGACTCAGAAATTCCTCTAAGGAAGGGAATGAGGATTTTTTTTTACAGTTATGTGCCTATATGCAAATATATATGCATAAATATACATATATATATATGAATTTATTACGCCAGCTATTAGGATTTAGTTGAAAGTGTAGCTGTGTTTGATGTTCTTAAAATCCTTTGAGTCAATGGATTAAGGAAGAATCCAAACTTTTGAAGTTCTTCCTAACTTGGAACATAACTCCAGCTTTTATGATTTAATGCAAAATTCATGAAGAAGAACCTAAGGACTCTGAGATCCAGAACACATACAAAAAGCCCAAGCCAGTCATTTGGGCTTAAAACAGGATTTTAAGCCAATTTGAAAAATTTCATGGTGGTGGCAAAAAGTTCTGCATGCTTTGGTGACAGCGAGTTTGGTTCAGGTCCCAGACTCTGATTCCCAGCCTTCAGAACCCCCCATATGTAATTTAATTTAATTTCAATTTTTAATTTAATTTAATTTGCCAACATTTCTGTTTCTTTAACTCTGTTTAGTGTCAGAACGTGCCAAGCGAGGCGCTCCACGGACACATTCAGCGTGCCCATCTCTGCAGTGCTGAGTGCCCAGCTGAAGGAATTGGAGGTTCCAGTGGAGCAGGAGGTTCCGGGTGCTCTGGATGTTTGGGTTGGAAGGGACTTAAAGCCCTTCCAGTGCCACCCTGCCATGGCAGGGACACTTCCACTGCTCCAAGCCCTGTCCAGCCTGGCCTTGGGCACTGCCAGGGATCCAGGGGCAGCCACAGCTGCTCTGGGCACCTGTGCCAGGGCCTGCCCACCCTCCCAGGGAACAATTCCTTCCTTAGTATCCATTCTAAATCTACTTTTTTTTTTTTTTTTTCATCCTGTCCCTCCAGGCCCTGCAAGTGTTGTTCCCTTTATGCCACAAATAAATGCATTTGTTTGTGTTTCCCCGCCCTGCCGAGATCTGATTTTTTTTTGTGTGAAAACCAAATGATTTTTATCCTGGGAAATGGGGCAGAAGGACACTTTAGGAATGTCTGTAGCTCCCCATCCTATACTCCAGGTCACCCAGGGAATGGCAGAGTGCATCCTGTTCCAGGTGCAGGAGCCAAGTGGCAACCTGGCTCCACAGGAAAATCAGAATCACCACGGGAGAACAGAACTCGGGGAAGGGCTGAAAAGGCAGGGGAAAGCAGATGGGGAGAGGCAAATGAAGGGGAAGACAGCTGGGGGAAATGCCACTCTTTCTGAGTCTTTAGAGAGGCATCCAGCAGAAGGGTGGTGCTGTCCAGGGCTGCTTGGTGTGGAGCCACAGCGCCTCAAGTCTGCTCCAAACCTTCCAGGATGAATTCCTGCTGTGGGGTTCTTCAATATTTGCTTCAGCAGGGCTGCCCTGGGCCATGGCATGCACTGCTGGCCACAGCTCTCAGATTAAACAAGGGGAAAGCTGCCACAGAATCCTGTTCCACACAGGGGACACAGAACTCGGGGAACGCTGAAATCCCAGCCAGCGCAGGTAGGGAAAAATCCCTGTCAAATATTAGAAAAATGCATTTGGAGGGAGAGAACAGCCCAAGGAGCAGGGTGTCCTGCACACGTGGCTTTGAGCAATACAGAGCAGAAAGAAGAAGTGGGTTTAATCACTCTCCTCTCAGCAGTGTGGTTTATTAATCCAGGACTGAAAGTTGTGGTTTCTCTTACAATACCTGCAGTATTTGTGCTATCCTGTCCCAATCCCCCTCCAAGCTAAGGGATGAAGGACAAAGCAAGCTGGATATCTGTGGATGAAATTAAACTTGCTAAATTATAACTCTCCTGGTGGGCCAAACTCTTCTGCTCCTGAAGTCACAACAAAGAGTTTATCTAGGACTTAAAACATGGGGAAACCATTGCTTTGGATTTTTTTTAATTATTTGTTTTACACACAAAATGATCTACCCTTTGAATCTCCTAGGATGCAAGTGGCAAAGTATGAGTCGAATTTAGGTCTAAAACTGTGTCCTTTGTAGGGACACCTTCCACTAGACCAGGTTGCCCCAAACCTGATCCAGCCTGGCCTTGGACACTTCCAGGGGTGGGATTGTGTGATTCTGTGGCTGTCTGTGGATCATTCTGACTCCTACCCCACACACTGTTCTTTTCCTTACAGAGTTCAGGATTACCTGCCCAAACTCACTCATTTCCAGCACATTTATTCCTGGTTCTCCAGCAGCTCCCTGGCACTGGCAGGGAACCAGGCTTCTCAGTGTTCCCTGCTGTAACGGAATCTGGTTTTTACTTTGGCTTTCTGGAGTGAAATATAAGCAAAACTTACACTTTTGAAGCACAGAAAGGGACCACCGTGGTGAAATTAGCATTAAAATGTTAAAAAAAAAGTTCTTCTGCTCCAAGAAAACCACAAACTGTTAATTTACATATTAATAGCATAACTTAATGCTCAGGAAGATCAAAAATGCAATCTCTGGCCAGATGCAGAGAATTAATTACAGCAGTGAAAGGATCCTATGAAAAGCACAAAGCAAGGCCTGAGTATTCTGAGAGCCAGGTTGTTGTCAGCCAGGTTTGAGTGTGTGTGGGGAAAGAGAGAATTGTTTTGTTGTTGCAGGGCTTTAGAGAGAGCCTGGGCAGATATTGAGGATGGGCTGTCCCTGTGAGACAAAGCAGATGGAAAAGAGAAAATGGAGCAGAGCAGGCCACTAAAACCAAGGCCTGGCCATTTCTTTCTCTGTACTTCCTTCTCTCAATAGGGAGTGTTAGCACTCATCCTGGGAGTGTTGCTGGTGACAGCGACTGAGATTTTCTCACGCAAGTCCTGGGAACTGCATTTGCCACAACATGAATTCCCTGGGGAAACACGGCAGCACCAAACCCCCTCAAACAGATCTCAGCTCTCCTCCTGTCCCACAGGGGTCAAACCCCAGAGACAAATTAGCAACAACACATTTCAGGGAAGGTGTTGAAAGGGAGTAAAAGTAAAACCAACGAAAGAACACCAGGAAGAATTACAGAAAAGAATTCCATAAAACAAAATAATGATGTCATTTCAAAAGTCCCCAGATGTACCTTAGAGGGAGGGGTGGATTTTCACTCACGTGTTAGAGGAGGAAATACACAGTGAGGAATCTGTGCTTGGTGATTTCCTGCTGACCTCTGGGAGAGCTCCATGCTTAGCACCACCTGATCCTCCAGTCAGTCACACAAGGGGTTGTGAAATCTGGGAAGGGATTTCAGGGGATGGGCTGCAGGGCACTGTCCATCCCCAACAACCAAACATCTCCAGGGCTGCAGGGCATTGTCCATCCCCTCACCACCAAACATCTCCAGGGCTGCAGGGCATTGTCCATCCCCTCACCACCAAACATCTCCAGGGCTGCAGGGCACTGTCCATCCCCTCACAACCAAACATCTCCAGGGCTGCAGGGCACTGTCCATCCCCTCACAACCAACCAAACATCTCCAGGGCTGCAGGGCATTGTCCATCCCCTCACAACCAACCAAACATCTCCAGGGCTGCAGGGCATTGTCCATCCCCAACAACCAAAAATCACCAGAGCTGCAGGGCATTGTCCATCCCCTCACCACCACCAAACATCTCCAGGGCTGCAGGGCATTGTCCATCCCCTCACAACCAACCAACCAAACATCTCCAGGGCTGCAGGGCACTGTCCATCCCCTCACAACCAAACATCTCCGGGGCTGCAGGGCACTGTCCATCCCCTCACAACCAAAAATTTCCAGGGCTGCAGGGCATTGTCCATCCCCAACAACCAAACATCTCCAGGGCTGCAGGGCACTGTCCATCCCCTCACAACCAAAAATTTCCAGGGCTGCAGGGCATTGTCCATCCCCTCACAACCAAAAATTTCCAGGGCTGCAGGGCATTGTCCATCCCCTCACAACCAAACATCTCCAGGGCTGCAGGGCATTGTCCATCCCCTCACAACCAACCAACCAAACATCTCCAGGGCTGCAGGGCATTGTCCATCCCCAACAACCAACCAAACATCTCCAGGGCTGCAGGGCATTGTCCATCCCCTCACAACCAAACATCTCCAGGGCTGCAGGGCACTGTCCATCCCCTCACAACCAACCAAACATCTCCAGGGCTGCAGGGCATTGTCCATCCCCTCACAACCAAACATCTCCAGGGCTGCAGGGCACTGTCCATCCCCTCACAACCAAACATCTCCAGGGCTGCAGGGCATTGTCCATCCCCTCACAACCAAACATCTCCAGGGCTGCAGGGCATTGTCCATCCCCTCACAACCAAACATCTCCAGGGCTGCAGGGCATTGTCCATCCCCTCACCACCAACCAAACAAACATCTCCAGGGCTCCTGGCAGCTGACCCTGGGTGACTCTAACTGGGGCTGACACTTCTGACCTTAAAAGGTCAGCTGGTGACAAGAAGAACCTTTCCAGGGGCTCCAGCAACCTCTGACCTTCTCCCTCCTCGGGAGTGTACGAGAGCAAGTGGAGCATCTCTGTGCCAGCTCTGGCATCCTGGGCTTTGTGTCACCCCAGGGCCGTAGGGATGTTTTGGCTCTCTGTGAAGGCAGATGAGGCACAGAGCTCTGAGCAGGCTCTGCTGGAAGTTTGTCATGGGATTAGTGAGTGGCCTGTTCTGGCAGGGGAGGGTTCCCAAATCAGGGGTGCAAACAGCTTTTGGGTGTCACGCAAACCCCTGCTGGCTGTGGTGAGCCCGGGGAGAGGAAATCCCTGCTGCTGCCGTGCTTCACCGCCTGGCACACCTCCCTTGCTCCACAAACTCCATTTTACCCTGGTGATGCCCAGGGTAATCACTGCACTTTGCTGCTTCGAGAGATGGGCACAGAAGGGCTGCTGGGGACATGGTGGGCAGCAGCTCACGCTTCTGGCACCCTGCACAGCCCCTCTGCTCACCAGGAGCCTCCAGAGTGCTTTAGGCTGGAAAAGACCCCGGGGATCCCGGAGTGCAGCCTGTGCCTGATCCCCCCGGGGGGCTGTAGGATGTGCCAGTGGGAGAGCAGGGCTCAGAGCAGCCTGTGCAGCCTGGCCTTGCAGAAGGCACTCAGTGCCGGCGTCCTTGGCCTCCACAGGTGGTTTTTGCTGGACGTGCCGGTGTGTGAGGCAGTGTTTGCCGGGCTCTGGAGGTGATTTCCACCCCCAGCACCGTTTGGAAAGTGCAGGTGCAGGAGCATTGCTGAGCATCGATGGGCTCACCACCTCTGGCAATCAGGGAGCATCCCAGCAGCTGAGACCAGGCAGCAGGAGTGGGTAACAGAATCGTGCAGCCACTGCGGCTGCTCCAGGCAAGAGCTGAGTCTTCTGCTTTTCAAGTGTCTTTTTTTGGATTTGTCACTTAAATTGCTGCAAGCTCTTAATTGTTTGCTGTTGTTGGAATGAAATGTTGAAAGGGAAGGAGGTGCTGTAGGGGACTGGATGATGTGTTCATCGATACACGGAGAGTGTTTGGTTAAAATTGCACCTCAGAAAAGTCCCCTCAGCAGCAGCACTGGTTCTGGGAGGCAGGGAGGTGCTTTGAGGAGCAGCAGCACTGGCACAGACCCTGGTGGGGCTCGCTGCCTGGCAGGAGAAGAGTTTACAGCAAAGTTTACTTTTCCATAATACCTCAGAATTTCCCAGGGCTCAGGTGGTGACACATTCGAGTGAGGAGCCTTTTTGGAGGGACAGGCAAAGGATGAGATAAAAGAATAAAAAGCCTAATGGTAAAATTAGCTCCCTCTTTCATTTTTAAAGGGCTGGGAGTGGAGGGCTGAGATCTCAGGTAACCATTTGTGCTCTGCTTTTGATCTGGTGCAGACAGCTGAGTTCAGTAGAGCATTTTCCCCTTCCCCCTGAACTGTTTTTAAGATGAGACAATTGGTTGTGTTTGCTGTCACTGAGGACACGCTGGCTTCAGTCCCTTCTGATCCCTGGGATGGAATAAACTCTGTGGCTTGTAAACCCTCCTGTCACAGCCCTTTCCCCAGCCCCTTCTGCCCCTTGATGTTGCTAAAAACAGAATAATTGTGCTTTTGAATACGTTTTGTTTGTCCTCACTGACAGCTGGAACATTTTCTGCAAGAGGCAGCCCAATACAAGAAGCACTGACAGAAATTTCCAGCTGAAAATGCCCTTCCCTTCCCAGCACATGTCTCGTTTTCTCTTGCTCTTTGCTTCTGAAAGTAGTCAGAAAATGTCAGGCTGGGCTTAGTCAGACGGAGGTTGGAATCAGGAGGCCAGAGCGTGTAAGCCAGAGGGCATTCCCAGGGCAGACAGAGGGAAGGAGTTGCTGATGGGGTGGGGCAGCCCTGGCCCCCCTGAAAACACCTCTTGTGCCTTTTCTGGAGGCTGCTCGCAGCCAAGCCTGGCTGTGTGAGGCCTCACACGGATTTGCAGGAGAGCTGTGACATTTCTGAACATAAACACATTTAGTTTTAATGCCCCTCACACCTCAGGACTGAGGACTGCGTGTCTTTATTTGTCTCCAAGCCTGTCTGATGCCTCTCTCTGCTATAATGAAGTGTTTTGCTAAGCCATTGTTTTTACCATAAATATATTCCCTTGGCTGCATCTTTGTGGTGGATTATTTGCTCCAGAATCTTTTCTGTTCATCTCAGAGATGAATATACATTTCAGGACCAGGTTTTGAAATACCAGTCTGCTTCAGAAAACTTCTCATGAGCAAGTCTGGGAAGCCAGCACTAAATCACTTTAGTATATTTTATTTCCCAAGGAATCAGACCCACTTTGTTTATTATCTAGCAAAACCCCGAGCAGAATGTAAAAACCAAGACTGAAGGAGAAAGGAGCATTATAAAAATACTGAGGCTGTCTTTCCCTGGCAATGGGGAAATGCATTCCTTCACTCCAATATGAAAAAGAAATGGTGCAATGGTAAAGAAATAAAACCAGAGGCAACTGAAGGGTCTGAGAGGACAGCTCACATCTTTACAAACAGTCTGAGGGGTGAAGCTGTGGTGTGAACCTTGGGAAGGGGTTTTAGGGTCTCTGCTGCCTTGGGGCAGGTTTGTTACTGAGCACAGCTGGGTCCTGAAAGAGAGCAGGGTCTGCACGAGGCTGAGGTTCTGAACCTCGGGGTGAAATGACACGTCCGAGGGGGGAAGTGTGGCTGGTGGTTCGGGAGGTTGGGAGAAAAGGAGGCTGCAACCCCGAGGGAAAGAGAGGGAGGGAGGGAAGGAGAGAAAAAAAAATGGGAGAGGGAGGGAGAGAAAGAGAGAGAGAAAAAGCCAAGAGAGGGAGGGAGGGAGAGAAAGAGAGAAAAAAAATGGGAGAGGGAGAGAAAGAGAGAAAAAAAATGGGAGAGGGAAGAAGAGAAAGAGAGAAAAAAAATGGGAAAGGGAGGGAGAGAAAGAGGGAAAGAAAAAGCCGAGAGAGAGAAAGAGATAATAAAATGGGAGTGGGAGGAAGGGAGAGAGAGGGAGAGAGGGAGAGAAAGAGAGAGTAAAATTAGAGAGAGAAAGAGAGGGAGAAAAAGGTGAGAGAGACAGAGGGAGAGAAAGAGAGAAAAAAATGGAAGAGGGAAGGAGAGAGAGAATAAATAAAATGGGAGTGAGAGAGAGGAAAAAACTGGGAGACAGAGAGGGAGAGAAAGAGAGAAAAAATCGGGAGAGGGAGAGAAAGAGAAAAAAAAAAAACTGGAGGAGAGAGAGGGGGAGAGAAAGAGAGACCAAAAACAGGAGAGGGAGAGAGAAAGAGAGAAAGAAAAAGGCCCTTGGGCATGTCTGGCAGTGGCCTCTCCCTTTCCTGGATAAGGTTGCAGGGCTCCCTGTCTTCTTTCTGGGCTTCAGCCGGTGGCATTTCCTGATGGGGGGAATTTCCGGGATCCCTGTGGGGACTTTCCAGGATCCCTGTGGGGACTTTCTGGGATCCCTGTGGGGACTTTCTGGGATCCCTGCACCGTCCAGGTCTGGGGAGCTGGAGGTGCCTTGCCCAGTTTGGTGCCCCCAGTTCTGGGTGCCCAGCTCCCTTCGGTGCTGGCTGGAGGTTCATGGGGTACCTGAAACTGCCCAGGAGACAGAGGAGAGGGGACATGGGGGAGCCCACAGAGAGGACCTGGATGTCCAGAGCAGGCACCAAGGGAAAGTCGGGAAGGGTTTTCCAAATCTCACCGGTGAGTGCAGCTTCGGGGAGTAAAACATGGCAGGATGGCCAGCGTGGGCAGCAGAGGGGAAAAAAGGGGTTGACTGTAGGGATGATGATCCCAGAATAGCCCTGAAGGGTGCTTTGCACATTCTCCCACAGGTAGCTGAGGACGTGGGCACTCAAAGGGGGCAGTAAGAGGCTGGGAGAAGGGCACCTGGCAATCCACGCCCAGAGGGGCAGTACGGTGCTGGTTGGGGAAAGGACTGGTCCCAGGGGAGCGCGGAGAAACGTGGCTCAGGCAAACAGGCTGTGTGATCAGGAGGGACTGGGGAGTTCTCTGCCTTTTCCTCAAAATCTGCAGTCAGCTGCAGCTCTTCTGTATTCCCAGCTTCCAGGAGAGGGAAGGCAGGGAGGTGTTGTTCCTACAGCTCCAGCAATCCCTGGTCACTATGGTACAGGGATGGGCTGTGGTGTGAAGTACAGGGACAGGCTGTGGTGTGCAGTGTGGGGTACAGGGACAGGCTGTGGTGTGCAGTGTGTGACACAGGGACAGGCTGTGGTGTGCAGTGTGAGGTACAGGGACAGGCTGTGGTATGCAGTGTGTGACACAGGGACAGGCTGTGGTATGCAGTGTGTGACACAGGGACAGGCTGTGGTATGCAGTGTATGGCACAGGGACAGGCTGTGGTGTGTGGCACAGGGACAGGCTGTGGTGTGCAGTGTGTGGCACAGGGACAGGCTGTGGTGTGTGGCACAGGGACAGGCTGTGGTGTGTGGCACAGGGACAGGCTGTGGTGTGTGGCACAGGGACAGGCTGTGGTGTGCAGTGTGTGGCACAGGGACAGGCTGTGGTGTGTGGCACAGGGACAGGCTGTGGTGTGTGGCACAGGGACAGGCTGTGGTGTGTGACACAGGGACAGGCTGTGGTGTGCAGTGTGTGGCACAGGGACAGGCTGTGGTGTGTGGCACAGGGACAGGCTGTGGTGTGAGGTACAGGGACAGGCTGTGGTGTGCAGTGTGTGGCACAGGGACAGGCTGTGGTGTGTGGCACAGGGACAGGCTGTGGTGTGTGGCACAGGGACCACCTTTGGCGTGCCACGTAAGAGAGGATGTGTCACCAAAGCCTGGCCTGATACACGAAGGGATTTTGTTTGGGTCACTGGGGAGCTGAGTGATTTTACAGAGTTTGGTGGCTGTGGGAGGGTGAGAGCCCACATGCAAGGGGTGGAGAGGTGGCTGAGTCTTCCAGGAACTGGTTGGAAAGGGATCTCGGGTATATGAAAGATGTGGAAGAAGGGATGAGAAAGAGGCAATGGTGCAGGCAAGGATAATGGCACAGTTTTTACAGTACCCAACTGGAGAAACTGCAGGGAGCCCCAGGACGAAAGGGAAGGGGGCAGCCACCAGGACACTGCCTGGGAAGGAGTCGATGTGCCATTTGTAAGAAAGAACATTAGAAATGGATTGTTAAGGGTGTCAGGATCTGCTATTGTACCCGGGCTCACCACACTGGAGCCCTTGCTGGACCAAGAAGTGTTTCCTGGTAAGCACGGGAACTTCTCTCTCTGGTGTGAATTTTATGCCAAAGGGGGAACAATTGTTCAGCTGTTCCTTTGCTAAGTGGGCAGGATGAGCAGGTGCATTTGGTTCCAGCACTACTGGTGAATGTGTGTGGATGGGAACGAGCACTCTGGGTGTTATATCCATCCTGCCTCTGCCCATTCCCTTCAAACACGTGGTGCAGGGCTGGGAGAGGCCAGGAAGAACGAGACATGAACAGTGTTGTGTCCACTGAGTTGTTTTACACTTTTTCTCTGTGGAACAATATTCATCACTTTAGGGTTTTTTAACCCAGTTTAAGGCTCTGTACTGACTGTGTGTGGTAAAACTGAAGGGCTGCCACGAGCCTGGTGAGTCCTCTGGCTTGCTCAGATCCTGCTGCTGAGGAGCCAGCTCCTTGGGAAGATGCATGGAGGGAATAGGCAGGGATGGAAGCTGTGGGAGAGTCTGCTTTGCCTCCTTGCCCCTGCCAGCCTGGTTCTGGGACCTGGTTCTGGTTCTGGTACCTGGGCTGCTGCAGGCTGCTCCTCCCTGGGAACTGAGGGTGCAGAACCCCAGGGGCTACCTGAGGTCACAGGGGTTTCTTCAGGTCATTTGGGGTTTCTTTTCTTGAGGTCCTTGGAGGCCCTGGTAGGGGTTTCTTTAGGTCATTTGTGGTTTCTTTTCTTGAGGTCATTGGAAGCTCTGGTAGGGGTTTCTTGAGGTCATTTGGGGTTTCTTGGGGTTGCAGTCTCTGGGTGAGGTTATGTCTTGGGTTACAACAGAAGATGAAACTGAAAGTATGAATTCTATCCCCACCTCCATAAGCTGTAAAAACAGGTGGGACAGTGTTCTTTCTCTCTTCCATGACTCATCTCCTGTAACTCTCCAAGGGATATTCCTCTGCAGGTGGCCCCCAAAATCCTCTGGATGACTCATGAATTCCATCATTGAGAGATGCTCTGCCCAGGGGAGGAGCCAAGCAGTCCCACCTGCATATAAGCTGAGCCCTGGGGCACCACGAGCACTTTGCCTGCTGAGTTCCCAGAGAAGAAGAGGTCCAGAATCGCCACGGGACCTTCAGAGGAAGACCAGACCCCTCTGCAGGATCACCACTCCGAGGGAACCACGTCCTGCCTCCAAGAGAACCGCAGCCACCGCTGATCAGACCCCCGGGCTGCCAGGTTGTATTCTGGCTCTGGCAGTCGAAGCTGCTGTTTTCTGCCTCTGCTTTCTTTCTCCTGTTAAATTGTAGTTCTGACTTGGGATCTCCCACTGGTTTGCTTTCAGACTCGTACATATTTTGGTACCCTGTGTGGGGCCAGTCCTGAGAGAAGTCAGAATTACAATTTTGTGTTACAGCAACCTCCTATTCACCATGGTGCTCACCGTGCTTGCACGGGTCTTGCACCTTGCTCTCTGTCTTTTTCCACACATGGAGAGCTACCTGTCTGCTGCAATGCTCCTGTTGAGACCAGGGAATGGTGTGAAAATTGCTTTGTTGGTGTATTATGCCTGTTGCATGATAACCTCTGAGGCAGTGAACATCATTCATAATATACATTCAGTTTTGTTTGCTTGTCCTGGTCTGGGCTGCTACATCTGGGTCCTCTTCAACAATCGCACCCAGCCCCTGGGGGAAAGAGTAGAGAGTGGTTTCTTCCAGCCTTTCAGACCTGACACAGCAGTTTTTGAAAATATTGATCTCTCTCTGGGTGTCAAAGATGGCTTAATCTTCTTGTTAGTTCTGCTTTGTCTCCTCTCTGTAGCCTGCAGCCTCTACACCACGCTTAGCCACAGAGCAGTGCTGCGTGTGCTTCGGCGGCGTCTCGAGGAGGAGGAGAGGACAGAGCCAGCAGGCACCACGTCTGCACAGCCTGCCCCAGAGGGAAGAGGAACCCAAAGCACAGCAACAGGCACCACGTCTGCACAGCCTGCCCCAGAGGGAAAAGGAGCCAAAAGCAGGGAAACAGGCACCACATCTGCACAGCCTGCCCCAGAGGGAAAAGGAACCCAAAGCAGGGAAACAGGCACCACATCTGCACAGCCTGCCCCAGAGGGAAGAGGAACCCAAAGGGCAGTCAGTGCTTCCACACAGACCGTCACCGAGCCAGGACAGCCCGAGCCAGCAGCAGCTGCCCCTGTTCAGAAGAAGAAATCCAAGAGCAAATCCATGCACACAGTGACTGATGAGGAGCTGGCTGGACCCTCACACCCAGCAGAAGAGCCAGAGCCAGGGGTCATCACTCTCTCTGTGTCCCCAGACCTGTGGAGGGAGCTCGCCCCCCAGAGCAACGAGTCCATCCTGGCCTGGCTGCTCCGCCTCTGGGACGCCAGAGCCAGTGACACCCCTGTGGACAGGAGTGAGGCCAGGCAGCTGGGATCCCTGTGCTGGGACGTGGTCTATGCCCAGGGCACCAGGAGAACCCAGGAACCTCTCAGCCTCTGGTGGTGACTGCTGGGGAGTGTGAGTGTGAGTGTGAGGATGCCTTTGTAAAGAAGACCCCCCAGGTGCACCAGGGCAAATGGAGCACAGTGGAACAAGGAGATCATTTTTCCCTAAGAGCCCCAAGGCTGTACAGTGCACGTCGCAGATGTGGTTGAGATTTGCACGCCTCAGACCAGAGAGATCCTCCCGTTAGCTGGAGATGCTGCAGTGGAGGGAAGGAGAGGACAAGGTGGGAGCACTGGTCAGCAGGCTGAGAATTTACAAGGACACTGTCACTGCCCTGTTATACACCCATGTCTTGTCCATGGAAACAAAGCTGCCTGAGCACGTCTGGAGCTTGATTGAAGAAGGCCACCAGAAAGTGAGACAGGAGCTTCAGGAAGGGATTTACCACATCTCACCAGAACCAGCCAGTCTCTGCCTTTAGGAGCAGATGTCCCCCAGCCAGGGAGAGAGGATACACTCCACGAGGTAACCTCTGTTTTTTCTTTCAGGAACATGGGATGGAACCCCCCCTCCTCCTCCTTAGCAGCCTGGGTACCTGAAGTGAGAGGGGGAGCACCTACCAGAGGAAGCTCATCTGTTGTCAGCGCTGCTCCGGGCTCCCGTGGACAGAACTCGGGGCAGTGTGGGAACGGTGACACGACTGCTTCTCTGCAGGGACCTCAGAACACCCCTGAGGAGCATCCCAGCAGCTGCAGTGAGTTCAGCTGAACTCACAACGAGAGGACAAGCACCCCATGGTGGCTGGCCCAGAGGCCCCTGCATCCTCGGCACAGCCCATCTCAGGAATGGGTATTCCCGACACACAAAAGGACGTCGCTGGGCTTCAGGATTGCTGCTCTAGGACAGAAGGCATCAGAGAACGGTGTGCCCTGCCTGGTCTCTGAGATGAGCCCCGTGTTGGACTGCTGAGAGCTGAAGAACGACAGGAACCAATCACCAACAGCAGCAGTGCACCAGCAGCAATTCTTCATCGTCACATAAATCTGCTGTAGAACATCTCAACAAGGGCAAAGTGCTTTTAGTTCACCCCCCCCCTTTCTTGTTTGAAAATCAAACAAAATAAAAACCTAAATCAGACTTGTCCCAGTGTGTCTCTGTGATTCCCATTCCCATGAGCTGATTTGGGAACTGGGGAGCCAAGGGGTGGCCAGCAGGGCTTGTTCACCCTCCAACAGCCCCAGATGGCCAGGGCCTGAGCCCATGGGGTGCCATGGCCTGAGTGAAGTCCTGCCACCACCGAGGGCTGCTGGGCCACACATTCTGGGGTATTTTCAGACTGCTACAGGTCACTTCAGGTCATTTGAGGTCACATTTGGGGTTACTTCAGGTCATAGGAGTCATTTGAGGTCACATTTGGGGTTACTCCAGGTCACAGGGGTCATTTGAGGTCACATTCAGGGTTACTCCAGGTCACAGGGGTCATTTGAGGTCACAGGGGTTACTTGAGGTCATTTGAGAATTTTTTGGTTTTTCAAGGGGTTACTTTAGGTCCTTTGAGACCCTGCTCGGGGTCATTTGAGGTCAAATTCGGGGTTACTTGAGGTCATAGGGGTCGTTTGAGGTCACATTCAGGGTTACTTCAGGTCATAGGGGTCATTTGAGGTCAAATTTGGGGTTACTTCAGATCATAGGGGTCATTTGAGATCACAGGGGTTACTTGAGGTCATTTGAAATTTTTTTGGCTTTTCCAGGGTTACTTTAGGTCATTTGAGGCTCTATTCGGGTTGTTTGAGGTCAAATTCGGGGTTACTTCAGGCCATAGGGGTTGTCTGAGGTCATGACGGGGGTTACTGCAGGTCACAGGGGTCATTTGAGGTCACAGGGGTTACTTGAGGTCATTTGAGAATTTTTTGGTTTTTCTAGGGGTTACTCAAGGTCATTTGAGACCCTGCTCGGGGTCGTTTGAGGTACATTCAGGGTTACTTCAGGTCATAGGGGTCATTTGAGGTCACAGGGGTTACTTGAGGTCATTTGAATATTTAAAAATTTATCTTCTAATTTCACTTTTTTTTTAGAAAACCGTTACTTGAGTTAGCTTGGGATGCCTTGAGCAGGAAGCCCAGTCCCCACAGACGCTGCCTCTGCGCTCTGCTGTCCATACCATCCCCCAGGACTGCAGGACAGCAGCCAGGACAGCTGGACACGGGTGGGCACACCACACTCGGGGCAGGGTCTCCAAAGCCCTGGAGATTTGGACTTCTCAGCTGGAGGAAGAGGATGGGAGACCTGGGCTCTCGGTAGCCATGGGCAAGGAGCTCTGGTGGTTAATGGGCTAACGGGAACTGCCACTGCTTCATTCTCTGCATTTACTCGCCACACCTCTTGCAGGGAGCAGGCATAGAAAAGTCGGGAGGGGCTGTTTCAAATCTTCCTCAAATGCTGTTAAAAAGGGTCGAGGTAGTGATAACTAGGGTTTGCAAAGAGAGAGGTGAGGAGGCACTGAGAGAAGGATGTGTTGAGGGCTGAGGGGATGGGTGTCGCCCTGGTTATCAAGAGTTTTTTAAAGCCTTCTGAGTTTATATTTTTGTAGAGAACTTTTTTACACAACTTTCTGTAAACAACTTATTGTTTTGCATTCCTTCATAGAGGCAGAGAAATTTGATGTACAGGTAGTTTGTCCAGTGTCGTTGGAGAGGTGGCACGTTCACCCTCCAATCCACTGGCACCTTTTGAGAACTATAAAAGATTGGAGTCAGGAAATAAATGAGTCTCTTCATCGTAACCAAGGCTGTGGTGCGTTGTTTTTGCTTGTGTCCTCTGGTGACAGATGGGCACTGACAGCTTTGCAGTGGGTCTGGCTGTCCCTGCTCGCTGCGGGCAGCAGGTTTGGTACCCAACTCCTGAGAGAGACAGGGGGATCTCTGGGGGAAGATATCCCCTTCAAGGGGGGATGTGGGGCAGGCGCACCTTCCTGGTACCTGGGCCAGTGGGGGAAGGAGGAGGGCGGCGTGCAGCCGGCAGTTTGGGATAAAAGGAGGCGGTGCCCTCCCAGACCTCGGCAGAGAAAACTCCCGGTGCACTCTGCCTTTATTCAAATCAAGTCGCAGGACTCCTCCGTCTCCTGCTGAAATAAATAAATAATAATTAAAAAAAATCTCTGGCATTTGTGGCTTTTTTGGACAAGTTTATTTCAAATACACAGCAAGATCTCAGCTGGACACGTTTGTTTCCAAAGTCCTGCAATCACCAAACATCAAAGCACACAAAACCACCAGGCTATTACACCAGAGATTTAACTATTTCATCAGCTCTTTGCAGGCAGCCCACGGAGGCTGAAGGCTCTGCCAGCTGTGCCTGGGGCTGTGGGCACAGAGCACCAGGGCAGCTTCCCCCTGCCCTCCTCCAGGAGAGCAGAGCTGCAGCACACAGCAGCCTGGCACAAGGTTTCAGCCACCCCTGGCCCATGCACAGCAAGTGAGAGCCACAGCCAGGCCTTTCCCTGCCAGAGCAAGGTGCACTCAGGAGTGATTATTCCCACCCTGCTTCCAGGAGCGCCCAGGTGGCTCCTTCCCAAAAAGTCCTGCTGCACTGCTCCTGTTCCTGAGCGTCCTCGCCTCACCTGTCTCATGGAAGGACAGCTCAGCCACCCGGGTAAGCTCCAAGAATGCCCCTGGATGCTCAGGGTCACTGGACACGGGGTCTGGCTGGGTATAACCCAGCAGGAGCCGGAGATTTTCCAGAGCAGGTGCAGCCCTGGGCACGGGGATGTGGCCCAGCTCCTCCATCAGTCCCCTCCAGCCAAACTTCTCCTGTGACCCTCAGAAAACTCATCAACAGCAGCAGCTCAGTCGCAAAGCTCAGCTGCAGGGTTTTCTGCTGAAGGCTTACAGCTTCCTCCTCCTGAGTCAGCTCAGAGCATCTGAACAGGGCAAAGGAAGAGGAAAAACCCCGTGGCCCTTAGCAGGCACAAATGCACCCATTCAGTGCCAAATGCATTCCTTGCACACAGACACAGAACGTCTCCTAACCCTCTGAGTGGGCTTTTCCCCACAGCGTGGGGGTTCCAGTGCTGCTCAGCAGGAGGAGGCAACCCCCAGCTCCCCCTCCCGCAGATCAGCTCCACCTGAGGCAGCTGTTCCTGCGCCACACTCTGAAATGTTGGTGCCACACGCTCTTAAACACGTTCCTGCCAGCCTGCAAGGCTCCAGCACATCACCAGAAATTGCCACCTGTGCCACTCACCCCGCTGGACGTGCCAGCAGCAGCCCAGCCTGGCTCCACCCTTGGAAGCAGGGCTGGGTTCCAAGCCCACACACGAGCACAGGGCTGTCTGAGCTGCTCTTTTGATCCGCTGGGAAAAGAGAGACATGGGGAAAGATGCAGTCATCAGGTGCTAATGGCAGAGAAAAAAAGCTCAGGTTTTCTTTGAAAGTGACGCTAAATGCTCAAATAAAACAGTTTTATATCTTTCTGCTCTTTGAAAATAAAGTTACCAGTGCAAATGGCACACCCAGTTCCAATTTGATTCCTAGATGAGCCCACTGATAGTGGAAGCATTCAGGATCCTCTAATTAATGTTACAGAAAACTGTACTTAATTACTTCTTAAGCACTTACATCTGCATAAAGTTGCATTACGCTGAATACATCATCATTTAAATCCATTACCTACACATAAATATGTATCAGATTTGCATTGCAAATATCTCCATCCTCTGCTTTGTTAATCACAAATGTCATATCTAAATTACTCCAAAATGTGCAATTCTGGCTTACTCACCCAATAGTTCCATATTAAACAAAATATGCATTGTAGGACAAAAATCACAATAAAATAGGAGGTGGAGTTCCTCAGGGTAGTGGAAATTATTACCAAAGTCACCAGAATGACTCCACTGAAATCGGCTGTCACTGACAGCTGCCGTGACAGACTTCCTAAGACAGCAGGAAAAAAAAAACATGGTTTAGTGCTAGAAAAACCTATTTACGACTGTTTTCTTCAATTTCCATCTAGAATTAGTAAGTGCTGATTTGACTGCTTGAGTGATGATCTGGAGACATGAAACCAGTTCTGCGGGGCCTCAAAAATTCCCACTGCAAGATCTGAGCTGGCTGCCTTCAATGCAAATGCCCCTGAGTTAATAGAAGTAATGAATTTCTGTGGAGCACGGCACTGTCTCATCTAAGATCATCTGAAGCCAAGTTAATAAAAGGCCTCTTTAATTAAATGCAGCTTTCCGTGTTCTCTTTCAAATGGAGCAGTCGGATGAACAGGCAGAGACGTCGCTCTCCTCAGCCCAAACAGGCACCACAGCCTTTTCTCAGCACCAGCCACAGCAGAGGGTCAGGCTGAGCCCCGTGCCATGAAACTGCCCCTTAAATGCTGCCACCCACCACCGCTGGCTGAAGAACCAGAAAAACCCTGCTGAACTGGACCTTCCTTGGGCACTGATCGTGGGGTGGAACGCAGACTCCAAGGTTTCCAGCGGGGAACGCTGGAATTGCCAGCTGCAGATGCTGCTGGGTCCTGCAGGATGGCCAGGAAGGAGAAGGCTGCTCTGGCTGCATTCCCAAGGCAGCCTGGCAAGCACGGAGCAGCTGGAGCAACGTCTGGGCTTGGCCTTCTGGGCGTGCTGGGAGCCGTGGGCTGCAGCTCTCTGCTCCCAGGGGCAGGTGGGGACTGCCTGTGCATTCCCTGGCCTGGAAATTGCACTTTGCATGAGCACAGGGCACGGTCTGTGCCGAGCTTCACAGAGGAGGAGGCGCTGCCTGCAGGGCAGGAGGAGCCTCAGAGCATGAGGGGCGGCAAGCAGCAGGGAAGCCAACACCGTCACGGCAAACTCTGGGGAAATGATCAAAAACCTGTTCCATGAGCCACGTTCCGTGCCCTGCAGAGGAGATGAGGAGGATACACCAGCTCCACAAGCATCAGAGAAATCCACGCACAGTCCCAGAGGCCTCTGTGGGGTAGCACAAACATCTCCGTGCCAGGACTGGAAGCTGGAGGCTTCCCTGCTCACCGAGCCGTGCTGCCAGCTCCAGGCTTCTCCCGGAGCACTCCTTAGGGACACTCCACTCCCCAGGGAAATGCCCTGCTCCCTCTGCACCTCAGGGGTCTGGGCAGGGCACTGGGGTACGGCACAGCGGCTCCTTCGCTCCGGCCCAGCGCAGGCTGCTCATCTTCCTCGAGAGCCTCGAGACTGCTGCTGTCCCCACGCCATTCCTCATTCCCGGAGAAATGGGGCCTGTGCTCCAACCAAGCACCCGTGTGAGAACAGCTCCTGCCAGGCGCTAGAGAGCGGGGATCCAAGCCAGCAGTAAACAGCAAAGCAACAAAACTACTCCTCCCTTGCAGCTGGAGGCAAACCAAGGAGTCAATCGGCACGCGCCAAGTAGGAAGATCACAGGACGCCCCTGGATCCCTGGCAGTGTCCAAAGCCAGGCTGGATGGGGCTCGGAGCCAGCTGGGACGGTGGAAGGTGCCCATGGCAGGGGCTGGAATGAGACGATCCTCAAGGTGCCCAGAGCAGCGGGTGGCCGCGGGCAGCAGCTACACGTAGGCATGGACGCCCGGCGCCGGCCGGGCCAGCCGCGGGTGGCCGGGGCCGGTGGCCGCGCCAGCCCCGCACCAGCAGTGGCAGTGCATGGCCCCCGCGGCCAGCAGCAGGGCAGCGCTGCCCCAGCCCACGTACAGGGCAGCGCCCAGCTCCCGCTTCAGCGGCACCGGCACCTCGGGGTCGTAGAAGTCCCGGACGATGCTGCCCCCGGTCCAGGAGACCGGGATCAGCACCAGCGTGCCCGTGAGCAGGAAGGCAGCCCCGGCGGCCAGGACGAAGGTGCTGACGGCCCCGGGGCCCCGCTTGCCGCGCGGGGTGTACGTGACCCCCGCGATGGCGGCGAGGAAGGCCGCGACGGCCAGCGCCGCGGCCAGGCACATGAGGGCCCGGAAGGCCTCCAGCGGCGGCGGCAGCGCCAGCACCGAGTCGTAGAACTTGCACTGCAGCCTGAGGCCCAGCTGGCTGATGCAGTCCATCCACAGCCCCTCCCAGACGGTCTCGAACACCACGATGTTGCCGTCCACGTAGGCCGACACCCTCCACTGGGGCATGGCCGTGGCCGCCAGGGTGCCCACCATGCCCACGCCGCCGAGAATCAGCCCGGCGATGTGCAGCACGCAGCGCGCCATGCCGCCCCTGCTCCGGCTGTGCCCAGGGCTGGCCAAAGTCACCGACTCACAAGCCACGGCCTGCACGACAGGGAGCGTCTCCTCCAGCGGCCTCCTGGCGCAGCAGGCCGGGTTTGCTGGGACAGGCTGGCCCCAGCCGGGACTTCTGACAGGGGGAGATCCACTCCTGACTGCTCCAAGGCCCTGCTATTTATTGGCCTTGAAATCCCCTCCGAGTGCGGCCCGTCAAGCCCGGCAGGTTTTTGCAGCCAATGGCAGCTGGGAGAGGTGGGGCAGGGCTGATTTCACTGCTGCTGGCAGGGTGGTTGAAGTGCTGCTGTAATTAAGCAAGTGGCAGGGATTCAATTAAAGGTGCCTAATTGCAGGGTTAACCATTTCCTAAGTGCAAGATTGCAGCTCTGTTGAAATCCAGTGCAGAAAGCCCGAACTTCCGTCTGCTGAATTGTTTAAAATGGGTCATTACAGTTGTTCTTACAACAACAGCTAAGCTTGAGACTTGAGTGGGGTTTATTTCTGCAGCCCTGGGAAAACAGCTGATTGCTACTTTCCTTTAAATCAAGCCAACAGGTACTTGGTGTAGCCCTTTAACGTAGATTTCTCATTTTGAACAAATACAAAAGCCTAATCAGGATATTAGACAGGTACAGGAAAGTCAAGTATTCCAGCCAACATCAAAGCTTCGCCCTTCCAGCTCCAAAATTCAACAAAGCAAAGAAGTGGCTGAGCTTCACAGCTGCTGCTTCTGAACCCAGGAGAGGAGGCACAAGATGGGAGCCAATCCTCCAGGAGAACCAGAAGGGAAGTGTTGTCACACCAAGAGTCTCAGGGGACACCGGGGGCTGGGGCCGTGCTCTGGTGTGGAAAGGATGTGCAGGCACAGAGCCAGAGTGCCTCCCAGCCTGCCCAGATCCCTGCAAGCCTGGGCAAACCAGGGCAAACCCCTTCCAGAGGCTGCTGTGCCTCGGGCAGTCCAGAACTGCTGCTGCACTCTGGCTTTGGCTGCTTTCTTCTCCTGCCTGAGACAAGGCTGGAGAAGTTGATGTGCTGCTGTTGATGTGTGCTGCTGTCCAGCTCTCTGAACCAGTTAAAAAACACAAGTTTAAAAAATTGGCCCACCAAAGAGGATAAAGGCCCCTAGAAGTGCAGTGGAAGAAAGACTATTCTGGGGTTTTTTTGCTTGTGTGTGTTGGAAATACCAGACCTTGCCTTTGATGGTATTAATTTAATTACAGCTTTAGCTGCCTACACAACATGATCAAAGCCAAAACTAAAGCCATGAAAAGGAAACTGTCCACCCAAACCACCCAGAGCCCAGTTACTTCTTGTAAGGAAGGAAGGAAGTGCCAGATAATGCAAATTATTCCGTATAATGTTACATTTCTACGTGGAAAATGATCCCAAGGGATCTGGGTAATTCAGCTTTGAGTCTACAACCAGGAATCTGGAAAGTAAAAAATGTCCTCAGCTGAGGTGTGAAACACAGAAATAAATGCATCACCAGGTTTGTACTTACAGGGAGAGGAGTTTCACTTCACTCTTCCACAGGCAGAAGAGAAGAACCCTGTGATGCAGGAATTTGAGGCACTTTGCTCCGTGCCACAAAGGAGGAGATGAAGTCAGAAGTCAGAGATGGGTCTGAAAGAAACTCCCTTAGAAGAGCATTGCACACAGACCTGTGCTATTACACTTGAGCACAGCCTCCATCCATCTTGCTGGACTTCCTTTACTTCTGAATTGCCCAAAGTGGTTTTTATTTTCCTTATTTTAACTCCAGAGCCAGAAATCAATTTATGATGGAAAATCTCTCTTAAAACCAGCGTTTAAATGCCTTTTTTTTTTTTTTTTTTTTTTTAAGCAGGAAAACTCTTTGTGCAGCGTTTTCAGGCAGGCAGCTCCTGAAGGTGAGCACAGCTGGAGCACAGACCATGCCTAATGCCCTGAATCCATCCTCCTGGCTGCCTTATCTGTCAGGGCTGCTGGGAAATAATTCTCCCTTGGATGCTCTGGGAGGGTCAGCAGCTGAGGCCATGCGGAAAATCACCAGGGCATGGCTGCAGAGAAGATGAAAACTTCTCAGAGAAATAGGATTAGAGTGCAGCAATACACCCAGGGAGTGCCAAATGGCTGGGTGGGGTTCCTTTTCAGCTGGAGTTGGAGCCTTTGGTGGCTGAGACCCTGGGCAGGGTGTCAGCAGGAGAGGGGGACACCCAGGTGACACTGCTCTGGGTCCCAGGGACACCCAGGTGACACTGCTCTGGGTCCCAGGGACACCCAGGTGACACTGCTCTGGGTCCCAGGGACACCCAGGTGACACTGCTCTGGATCCAGGGGACACCCAGGTGACACTGCTCTGGGTCCCAGGGACACCCAGGTGACACTGCTCTGGGTCCCAGGGACACCCAGGTGACACTGCTCTGGATCCAGGGGACACCCAGGTGACACTGCTCTGGATCCAGGGGACACACAAGTGACACTGCTCTGAGTCCCAGGGACACCCAGGTGACACTGCAGCAGAGGGAAACCTCCAAATGGAATCTGAAGGCAAATTTCAGGAGCTTAAAGGAGCTTTGCAGCTTACAAAAGTTTACAGGAGACAGGCTTGGGATAAAACCCAAAACCACTATGAGTATCTGGGCCCTGGAAAACCTCCTGAACCTCCCCCAAACGCCAGTGAGTCCCTGACTTTGCTAAGCTGAGGAAAAACCATCTTTTGCAGGTAAACCCTGTGTTTGGGCCAGCCTGGAGGGGCTCTTGCAGCCCTGTGCCCCCCCGAGAACTGCAGCTCCATTTGGAGGCTCTCAGAACGAGGGGCTTGGCTGGCTGAGGCATTTCCAGACCCCCCTGAGCAGCACCTCTCTCTCACAGCACAGACCACACAAGTGCTCCCAGACCACGGATTTAGGGTCAGATTTAGGGAGGAATTGAAAGGAAATCCCCGCTGCTCACACACGACTAGACTTGGGAAGCCTCCTCACTGTGCATCATCCCCCTGCTGTGCTATTTGAATGCTTCCCTGCCTCGGGAGGACAGCACCAGTTCTTATGCAAACATGTCCACCCCAAAATCTGCCTTCAAAGAGGAGAGTGGGAGCGCTGAGGGAGCACGTAACCTTTACACCTCACCTCTCCCTGGACCTCTCTCAGATTTACATCTGCTCTTCCCTTCAAATCAGGATGTTCATTTGAATCTCTCCCGGGGGCACCACCTTCTGCTCCCTCTCTGGCTCTTAAAGTGCTGATGCCCCTTGGAAAGGAAAGAAGTGGAGCATCCCCAGCCCACAGGATTAGCAGGCCCTGTCAATGAGCCTCAGTGTTTAATTAGTTATGGGCACCAATAACGTCAACACTGAATTGCCTCCCCTGAAGCAGGACCACTTCCTCTTTGAATAAGCTCTCTACCTTTCATTTCAGAGTGCTTCTCATACACATGCACCTGGAGAGGAGGCAAGAGGCTCTAATCCAGTGCAAGCGTGCAGCCACAATGCCCAGAGCTCATTCTGTGCTCGCAGCAGCAGCAGCAGCACAGAGGTTGGCTGTGCTGCAGCCTAATGAGCTGAGCTGGAGGCTCAGGAGCGCTCCTGGAGCAGGCAGGTGTGGAGACCTGTCAAAGGCACACTGCAAATCACTTCTTACCTGGCTTCCAGTGATCTCCAGCTCCCCAGAGCCTGGCAGGGGCAGCCCAGCAGGCTGGGGCTCCGTGGGCTCCCTGCATCCCTGCCCTGGGCAGGGGGCTGCACCTGGGCCCTGCTCTGCCAGCAATCCCTGCTGGAAGGGCACAGGGAGCTGTGAGCCTTTGTTAGGAACACTCCTGAGTGGCACCAGGTCCTTCCTGCCCGTGGCTCTCCCTCCCCAGGGTCTCCTGCTGGGTTCACCACGCTGTTTTCAGCTCCTTGCAGGGCTGTCCGATGAAAGCACACCCTGCCCCCATGGCTCCATGCTTCCTGGGGTATTTGCACTGACTGCTGCAATGAGCCTGCTGGTGAGAGAAAAGGTGGTCCTGACTCTGTTTTTACTCCAGGAGAAAATGGCCTGAAGCCAACAGAGGCCCTTTTATTTGTGCTACCTTTAATACTGCTGCCTGCTCCTCTGGTCTGTCTGTAATGCTAAAAGGTGACCTCCTCCCCCCTCTCTTCAAGCATTTAGGGGTGAGAGGAGCACCTGCTGTGCTTGGAGAGGGATTTCCCCAGCTCACCTGCGGCACTCCAGCTCCAGCTTTGAGACCCCTGAGTGACACTGGGATTGTAAGAACTCAGGGTTCTTCTCGGTCACCTCCTGCAGCACGCCTGGAATCCCCAGCCTGACAGAGCTGCCAGGCTCTGGGTGCTGCCATGGATGGAGCCTGGCTGCTGGACACCGAGGGGCCTGCCTGGAGAGCAATGAAACCCTGCAGTCATACTTGATTAAACACTCCTGAAATGTAAACTTTAAAGGGATTTAGAGATTTTAGAGGAGCTAAGATTTTAGTTAGAGAGATAAGCCTTACTAGAGTTAATTAAAATAAATGAGTAGGCCTCGATGAAGTTAAGAGTTTGTAGTTAACTAAAAATTGATTGCTTGTCAACACAATGTTTAGTTAGCTGGGTTTATGATGAAGAATATAGAAACTGACAAACAACTTTTAGCAACATAAGACAATCGTGGGCCTCCTCTGTTCTGAAACCAATTGAAGACAGGGAATGGGAGTTCTACCAAGGTTCATTTGTCATATTTGCATTGAAAAGGTAGAAAGGTCAGAATGAGGAAGACTTCATTTACTTCCTCATTTTGGGACCCCTCCCCATGGAAGGGACCACCGACCCATTTCAAGGAACAAACTACGCATGCTTAACAGCTTTTGGAATGATTAGCATACGAAGCAGGAATGGGATGGACCAAGATGATGAATATGTATTTGTGTTTTGGGTATTCAATTCTGGTGTGGATAAAAGGACTCTGTAATCATTGGAAAGGTGTGGTGTGTATTTGGGAGCTGTCCCGCACGCTGCCCGGCGCTGCAATGAACATACACTTTCTAACTTTAAACTCTTAGAGAGTTTTTGTCCGTCACAGCTGGATATCAGTACTAGATCAATATCCATATTTCTTTAATGAATCACTCCTCCGAGTGTTTCACGCACTAAACCGCTGCAGGCTTTTACGAGGAATTCGTCACCTCCCCGCCTGCACACAGGGAGCAGGACAAGCTGGCAGAAACAGGAGCTGCCAGAAAACTGCTGTCTGACTGCTGCTTACAGACAGCACCTGCAAGTGGCTCTGGGGGCTTCTGATGGCACTGAGCTCTTGGAAATGCAGCCAGTTCCCAGGGCAGCACTGCTGGCTTTGGTGAGTGCCAGCAGCTGGGTGGAGCATGGGGCAGCTGCTCTATTTGTGTGCTTTCATGGGTGCAATAAAACTGGAAGAGAAGGTAGATTGTGGCAGTGATGGCCTGAAGATAGTGAGAGGCAAGGTTTGTAGAAAGAGGTGACAGCTTTTGTTTTACCTGATGCTCTTAGAAACAGGGTTTTAGGCTCAGACTCCCAAGGTCGCTTTTGGAGCTCAGCATTGTAATACACCCCTGAACTAGAGCTCCCCAGTAGCCAAGCAGAGCTGGGAACACAGCTCAAGTAGGTCTAAAACCATGAGGAAAAGGGGTTTTTTTTTCATCTTTCCTAGTAAGGATTTGGACACTTCCCTGTCCAGTCCAGTCCCCCTCTCCCAAGCCTGAATGTAATTACACTGTTCATTGCCACCTCCAAAATAAACCCCCACAAAGTGAGCTCCAGCACTGCTACCCCAGCCCGTGCTCCCTGTGCCACCCCAAAGCCCAGCTGGGCACGGGGCAGGGTCAGTGCCACCCCAGACCCCAGCTCAGAGACCAGAGCAGGAGGGTTTTGCAGGAGGCAAGGAATTTTCCTCTGAGGACCCATCCCCAGCGCCATGAGCGCTCCAAGGATGCCAAGGATGTGTCCCTGGCCTGCCAGGGCACAAACATGTGCCACCACATTCCTGAGGGCACCCAGCTCCTCCTCAGGGACAAGCCAGGGCTGTTCCTAGCCAGGCAAAATGGGAATTCCCCTGGCCCTGGCCCAGCAGCAGCTGCTTCATCCCCGGTGTGAAATGCACAGGGACAGCACTTCAGGAGGAGGAGGAATGTCTAATAGCTGTTTATCCCAAAGATGTGCTGGAAGTGAGGGAAGGGAAAGGAAAGAAGATGGCAAACAGCCTGATGTGTGCAGCCTGACTTTAAACCAAGGATTTTTTTCCTCAGGAAAGCTGGTGCTGTTGTGTTGGAGAGCAGCAGGGCTCACATGGCAGGCAGAAGGTGGAATTGAAGGATCATTAGGATGAGAGGAGCTGCATTTCTGCTCAAGGCCATTGCCAATGAGGTGAGAGTGCCTGGAGCAGCCAGGAGAACAGCTCTCTGATCCTGATCACGTTATTCTTCATTAATTACACTGGACACCTTAGGGATGCACACGTGGATGAGGCTTAACAATTCCTCGGGAAGTAAATGGAAAGCAAAAATAAAATTCAGCGTGGACGTGGCAAAAAATATGTTCAGGTTTTGTTTGGTGCCACTTTCTAGAAAATAAAAGTTGATAAAATCCAATCCATTTGGGCCTTATTAAAGCACCTGGCACGGCAGTGGGAAGGAGCAGAGACACCAGGGGGATGGCAGAGAGGAACAAGAATGTGAAGCACAGGCAGAACCCACGAGCAGTGAAACAACAAAAGGCGGTACTGGGCAGAGAACCATCACATTCCTGTTTCCAGACACTGATTTCTGCTGCTGTTGGAGCCAAGGATTGCCCTGGGGTCTCATCCTCCTCCCCTCAGGAATCCAACAACCAAGCAGGGAGTGCAGCCAGGAAATCCACTTTAGACCCCCCTGTGGGGGATGTGCTGTGCCTGGCTGAGCCCCACAGCCCTGGAAATGGAGTGCAGGGCATCCCACACGCCCAGGGAAGGGCTCTCCTGCCTCAGAACCATTTACCTGGGCTCTGGTCACCTGGGGAAGCGTGCTCCGAGGGCTCTGCAGCGGGGAGGCTTCCCTGGCATGCTCTGGGCAGCTTCCCCTGGAATTCTCTGGGCAGCTTCCCTGGAATTCTCTGTTCAACTTCCCTGGAATTCTCCGTGCAGCTTCCCTGGGATGCTCTGGGCAGCTTCCCCTGGAATTCTCTGTGCAGCTTCCCTGGCATGCTCTGGGCAGCTTCCCTGGGATGCTCTGGGCAGCTTCCCTGGAATTCTCCGTGCAGCTTCCCTGGGATGCTCTGGGCAGCTTCCCCTGGAATTCTCTGTGCAGCTTCCCTGGCATGCTCTGGGCAGCTTCCCTGGGATGCTCTGGGCAGCTTCCCTGGAATTCTCCGTGCAGCTTCCCTGGAATTCTCTGTGCAGTTTCCCCTGGAATTCTCTGGGCAGCTTCCCTGGGATTCTCCATGCAGCTTCCCTGGGATGCTCTGGGCAGCTTTCCTGGAATTCTCTGGGCAGCTTCCCTGGAATTCTCTGTTCAGCTGTCCCCTGGAATTCTCTGTTCAGCTTCCCTGGAATTCTCCGTGCAGCTTCCCTGGAATTCTCTGTTCATCTTCCCTGGAATTCTCTGTGCAGCTTCCCTGGAATTCTCTGTTCAGCTTCCCCCTGGAATTCTCTGGGCAGCTTCCCCCTGGGATGCTCTGCGTGGGTTTGGGGCAACAAAGCTGAAAAGGGAGAGGAGAAGCAGCCGAAAGGAACGTGAGGGGGTAAATGAGTTTGGGGATGAATGTAAGGAGGGTGACAGAGAGGAGAGGAAAGGCCTTGAGCAGGAGAGGCTCCAGAAGTCAGGGCTTAGCAGGGAAAGCTTTCTGGGAAGGGAATGACGGAGCAGCCTCAGCTGCAGCGAGCAGATTTAGTTGAAGCTTCCTGCAAACCCTTTCCAAAGGAAATGGCTCCTGAGGGCTGGGATGGATTTCCAAGGACGCTGCAGAGCAGCCAGCTCCGGGGGTCTCGCTGCAGGAGCAGCTCTCAGGAGCAGCTGTGGTGGATTTATCCACGGATAACGTGGACGCTCTGGAATGGGAACTCTTGGGGTGCTCTAGAGGGAGCTTCACCCACCTGAGCCAAGCGGAGCATTTTTCTCCTCTGACCTCAGGGTGTGCATCCCTGTGCACACTTCCAGGTGCCCTGGAAAGGCTCCACTTCCCTGGGCTGCCAGTGCCCCTTGGTTTCAGCCCTGGAGGCAGCACTGCTATTCCCCACATCGTCCCTCTTGTCCCTAAGAGGGCAGAAAAGGCTTTCACATCACAAACCTCCAATGAAATATTCCAAACAGTCAAACTCCAGAACAGGAATGTTGTGCTCCATTAGACACCACAAATTGAATTATGCTCCCACTTCGGTCAAAGGCAAAATTCCATTGATTTCTGTGGGTCTGGAGTTACACTTTATTAATTGGTTGCAAAATTCTATTAAAATATTGCTGCTATTGATTGGTTTGGGTCATTCAATTTAAATCAATTTGTCTGGAATTACTCATTTTTTATTAGGCTTTGTGTCTTTACACGATCTTAATGGGAATGTTATAATTCAGCCTGTTTTAATGGGAACTGTGAGCAAACACTGTGGCTGTTTATGTTCCTCATGCCTATAAACTATGCTGCTGTGAGTGGGTCTCAGCAAAAATCTTGGGCTCATCTCACAAAAGATCCCTGTATAAAAAAAGACTTAAAATAATAAGAAATAAAATTTAGATATACACCACAAGAGTCCTGTTATAAAATAATAATAAATAAAATTTAGGTATACACCACAAGAGTCCTGTGGCAAGCAACCAGCCCAGTGTCTGTGGTCTGTGCAATGCTGGAAAAGAAATGCTGTGAGCCACGAGTGTGCTGCCTCTGAAAGAAGGTTGTGATGAGTTTGACCTAAATGGGCTACAAAGGAAATATTAACTTTCCCTGAAAGGAGGATAGTTAGGGTGTGCACAGAGAGCTGTGTTTATTCCCTGAAATAAGGGGTATTTTTTTCATGTATTTCAGCTTACCTGCCTCTGCTGGATAAACTCTGCAGGCAACCCTCCATTAAGCCTACAGTAAATCAATCCCTTAGTGAATGCTTTTCTTTTAAACCATTATTATCTTGTCTTTATTCACTGTTATCCCTTCTTTCCCAGGCAGAAAAAAAAAAAAAAACCCTCAGCTGCTTAACTCCTCTCTTCATTGCAGCAGGCCAGAATTTCATACCGTGGTGTCATCTCAAGCCCTTTATTACTGCTTGTCATACAAAATGCACCCCAAAGCAAAAGCAGAGCCTCAAAAACTATTCCAAAGTACTCTCAAAATAACCCAAAATACTACCAAAATAACCCAAAGTACCACCAAAATAACCCAAGGTACTCTCAAAATAACCCATTACTCTCAAAACAAACCAAGTTATTCTCAAAATAACCCAAGTTACTCTCAAAATAATGCAAGTTACTACCAAAATAACCCATTATTCTCAAAATAAACCAAGTTATCCTCAAAATAAGCCAAGTTAATCTCAAAATAACCCAAGGCACTACCAAAATAACACAAGTTACTGCCAAAATAACCCAAGGTACTCTCAAAATAAGCCAAGTTAATCTCAAAATAACCCAAGGCACTGCCAAAATAACACAAGCACTGCCAAAATAACACAAGCACTGCCAAAATAACACAAGCACTGCCTAAATAACACAATTCACTGCCAAAATAACACAACCACTGCCAAAATAACACAATTCACTACCAAAATAACACAAGCATTGCCAAAACAACACAAGCACTGCCAAAACAACACAAGCACTGCCAAAACAACACAAGCACTGCCTAAATAACACAAGCACTGCCTAAATAACATTACTCAGAGCCCACTGGGGTGGCTGAGCCCCCAGCCACAGCAGAGAGCAGCAAGAGGCCAAGGCAGGTTCTCATTGCTCTTTTCTGGAAGAGCTGGAAGCAGCCAGAGCCACTTGGGATAAATGTCCCTTCTGAGACAGATGCTCTGCTTTGGAGTAATTATTTTAAAAATAGTACTAAAAAGCCTGCCCTTGACTGTGGCTGTGCTCATGCTGAGGGATGGGAAACCCTGGGGTGCACTGAAATCAGGAATATTCCACCTCAGCTCAGTGGCAAAGTCCAGGGCAGGGCAGAGCCAGCCCCCTGCCACGGGGCCTCTGCTCCCAAACCCCCTTTTGTTCTGGTGCTCTGGGGACAGCAGTGCAGAGCCAGGATCCAGGGACAAAGCAAACCTGCAGGATCCAGAGGAAGTGACCCCAAACCTGAAACAGTTCTGCAGGGGACAAGCAAAGCTGCAGAGCACCGTGTAAGGGGGAGAAAGGAAACCCAAATCTGCCAATACCTGTGTGTATATATATATATATATATATATATATATATATATATACACACACACCTCTAGACATTCCTTTTGCTGCACATGGAGCTGTGGGAACAGGCAGGGTTCCAGAGACACCCATGTGCTCAAAGGATTGCACGTTCAGCTCCTCAGGATGGGATTTAAGCCACGTAACAAATAGTTTTCCTCTGCAGAAATCAGCAATTTGCCTGTCACGGGAGTGCAGTGGGAAGCATCAGTGCCCCAAGAGTTGAGAGAGCTATACCTGCACAAATACTTCAGAAAAACACCACTTCTATTTAGGAAAACAAAGCAAAACCCCTTTAGATTTATGGCAAGAAGGTGAACTGCCCATTGAAGAGTACTTATCTCTCTTTTTTTTTCTTTCCTGGAAAATGCCAGGTGAAGATATTTGTGAAAACCAGAACAACAGAAACCATGGGTAAAAATCTAAGAAAAAAAAAAAACCCAGACAGACAGAGAACAGAGAACAGAAAAGGACATTTTCAGCACAAGGAAAAAGGAATTCCCTTTTTCACCCAGGAGTAGATCCTTTTTACAAATTCTTATAGCTATGAATGCATGCATGAAATATTGAGCCTAATCTCTGAGTGTGCCCTAGCATGGGAAATAAAAACCCAGGCATAAACTTTTGTGGCAGAATTGAACTCCATGTGTTGAGAGAAAACCTAATTTGTTACACGGTAAAAGAACAATTCAGGCTATAAGTAGCTAGATATTGAAACACAAGCCTGCTGCTATTCAGCTGAACTTTCTTGCCTCCAGCTGTCCCCATGCCATTTCTATCTGCCCAAAAGCAGAAAGCAAATGCACAAGTGCTACATGTGCCAGCTGGCTGGCGTGTCAGGGCCAGGGAAGGGATAAAAGTCCCATTTGCAGGGAAGATCTTATGCTCCCCAGGAGTGTTTGAGTGTGTAAAACCATGGTCAGGAGGGGAGGCAGAGATCCCACAGATCTCTCCACATTGGGTTTGTCTTTCGTAGCCTCTGGCTTACCCAAGGTCTGCAGCTGGCTGCTGCCCATAAAAACGTGGAAAATGGGAAGGCAGGGGACCTCTCCCTCTGCTTCTGGCCCTTGGAGCCCTGATTTGTCCTCCTGGCCTTTCTGCTGCTCTGCCTGCTGCAGTCGCTGCTGGGACTTCAGGAAATCTGAGTGGGGAACGTTTCCTGGATAACCAGATTCCTGGAACCACGGAAGAATTCCGGTCAGAAGGAGCCCCTGAGCATCACCTCGCCCACCCCACGCTGGAAGCTGCTCCCTGCAAAATCACGAGGCTGAGGACCCAGTCCAGGTCCATTTCCAGCATCAAAAATGTCCCCAGGGGGGAACAGGGCGGGGGTTAAATCCTGCTCCCCCAAGGAGGGCTTTGAGGAGAGTCTGGAAATGCACAGCATTTCCCTGCTGGCATGGTTCTGGCAGGGTCAGCACAGGAAAAATGGAATTACCACTGCACGGCTCTGCAGCCCCTGGAGCAGCAAAGGAAAAGCTCCCAGCCTGAGCAGAACAAACAAACACTTCAAAAATCCATCAGCAGCTAAACACAAACGGGGCACGAGCAGCAGGGCTGCTTTCTCTCTGAGGCTGACGGAGTTCTCATTTCCAGGACACGGAAAATAATTAGCTGAGCAAATATAATTTAACCACGTCACTGATTAATTTACAAAAGCGTTAAGCTTCCACATAAATTCATGGTAAGATTGTGTCTGCATCAAGGATTCAGTATTTGTGCATTCTTGGAAGGATTAAATTTAAGTGCCTTATCTTGCTCAAAACCATTTTTGGAAGGAAATGTGGGGAAATCTTATTTAATGTTATGAATTGCATCTGCTTGTTTATAATTAAGCCACAGGAAAGGGGCGAGTCAGGAATCTCATTAGTTGTTCTTCTCTGTACTCAGACGTGTCATTTCATCATGGGCAAATATCAAAAATGCCTGTGAGCAGCTAATCATAGCTCACTGTCAGCCACGGGATCCTACTGCTGTGGTAGAAAACAAATATGTCAGGCATAATTTCACCTTTCCTTTGTTTTCCCCATTCCCACTGTGTCAAGGAATTAATACCCCTGAAGTCAGTTTCTAACTTTGCTGCACGCCCTGTGTGTTTTCTGTACCTGTTTGTTTTCCTTTTCCAACTTTTCTGCACGCCCTGTGTGTTTTCTGTACCTGTTTGTTTTCCTTTTCCAACTTTTCTGCACGCCCCGTGTGTTTTCCTGCTCGGAGCTCCCAGCTCTGCCCTCCTCCCCTTCCTCCTCTCCGGAGAGGGTGAGAGCTGCAGGCACTTTCATTCTGTGTATTTGGACCTCAAATGTCCTAAAAATATGGGCCTAAAACACTTTCCAGGCTTGGAACAGGGACACAGCTCCAAAATAGGATTTCTGTAGTGGCTGAAGAGCTTCAGGGGCTGCAACTCCCTGAAGTCTCTGGCTCAGAGAGAGCTGAAACCTCGGATGGATGTGAATATTTGATTAAAAGTTTGATGTGATTGAAAGTTTCCCATCTCTGGACAAAACCTATCATTTGTGGCCCTTCTGCTCCAACCTTCTGGAGGTTACACCAGCACATTCCATTTCATTTTCATTTTCTTTTCTTTTTTGTGGGCAGCATTCCTGACATTCTGGCTGGGAAGGGCTGCCCATCCTGACAGCCCAGGTGCCTCAGTGACTGCAGGGCCATCTCTCAGGTGGGCAGTGGAGCCAAACTTCACATTTACCTGCTTGCCTGAGAGCTCAGCAGGGAAAATCCGGGAAGAATCCGGGCAGAGAATGGAGGGAGAACCCCTGAGCCCAGGTGAGAGCCCACCTGCAGAGCTGCCCCAGCCCTGGGGACACAGCAGCAGCACCTGGAGCTGCTGCAGAGAGCCCAGAGGAGGCTCCAGAGCTGCTCCAGGGCTGGAGCCAGGCTGGCAGAGCTGGGGGTGCTCACCTGGGGAGGAGAAGGCTCCAGGGAGAGCTCAGAGGGCTAAAGGGGCCTGAAGGGGCTCCAGAGAGCTGCAGAGGGACTGGGGACAAGGCCTGGAGGGACAGGACCCCGGGAATGGCTCCCAGTGCACAAAGGTAGATTTTTTAGGGATGCTAAGGAAGGAATCCCCCCTGTGGGGTGGTGTGGCAGAGAGGGTGTTCTTACCTGTCCAGGAGAAAGCTTCCCCTGGCCCCAGGTGTGGATCCCTCCCTGCTGGAGGGCACAGCAGCCGCAGGGCAGTGCAGGTGGGATCACTCCCTGACAGGAGGGAGCTCTGCTGGTACCTGAGAGCCTCCCTCAGCCCCCAGATGAGAACACACCTGCAGCAGGGACCCGAGCGAGCCCCGATCGAAGCAAAGACCAGAGCCTGGCAGGGCTCACACGCTGCTCCAGCTGTCCTGGCATCCCACTGAGCCTCCCGAGCCCAGGGAAACACGGAACATCCCGGCTGGAAGGGCCCACAAGGATCACTGGGTGCTGCACAGACACCCCCACAGCCCCACCCTGTCCCCAGGAGCGGCGTCTCACAGGAAACAACAAATGAGTTATCCCACAAGTAACAGCCCTCTGCCCTGAAATGCTCCTCAAGCACTACAGCTCTTTGCTGTGGAGTGCCAACAACAAGGTCACTTCTTCTGGCAATGCCAACAAATCCCGCTGCAATTATTTAAATAACTGCCGCCCCTACAAGCACCTTCCTCGGCAGATCTAAAAAAAAAAAAAAAAAAAAATCCCTTTGGGTCAAATGCCTTGGGCAAAATCAATAGTGTTGGCTTCTATCATGAAACTAAAGATTAAATGGGAAACAGGTTCACACCCAGGGCAACTCTCATCTGTCTTGGTTTTGCATTTCTACATGTATGTAATAAAAGATTTTATTGTATTCTAGAAAACATGCATATAGATAGATAATATATAAATTTATAAAAGTGTTTCTGTATATTTATACATTGTGTATATAATATATATAATCTATAATATAGATAATACATTATATATAATATATACTATAATATATAAGATACAATATATAATATATCGTATACTTATATAGTATGTTATTATATCTTTTATATAATTATATATAATATATATTAAATAAACAAATAAATACATAAATATTTATTTATTTATTCCAGGGGATAAGGAACACGGGGAGGAAAAGCACAGCCCTTCACTTCCAACCCCTTCTCTTCCCTCCCCTGCACTGTCCCCAATAATCCTTATCTAAATATTTTGTTCTGAGGCTGTGTTGCCTCTTATCTTGTTACACCACGGTTTTGTATTTGATCTTAATCTTCCTCTGTTTAGCTTGTACCAGCCTCTGGCCTTTTCACATTTAAGGATTTTCTGTCTGCAGAAATTTCTCATTAGGAGTAGGGCCGGGGGGGGGGGGGAAGTGGATAAATTATCACGCAGGATCCAACTTTATATGTAGGGCAGAAAAAAAGAAAATATAAGGCCATTTTAGCATGAATTCAGTTTGCTGAAGCTTAAAGAAAAATCCGAGGATTTCTTTTCTGTGGGATGCAGGGTGGAGGCAGCGCAGTGAAATGACAGCAGGTCACTGCAGTGCAGCTCAGCAGGCTCCAGGCTCTCTCCAGAGCGAGCCTCCAGCTCCCACCCACAGCTCTGGGGCCCCGGGAGGGAACATCCACTTTGGAGTTTCACCACCAGCTGGAAAGTCAACAGCAGCTCTAGCGCTGCTAAATTGTTCCCTGCTCACAAAAGCAGCTGTGAAAGAACATTATCATTACAGATCTTTTTTCTGGGTGGTTGTTACAAATTCCCATGTAAGACTGCTGATGAATATTAATTCTCATTATCCCGAAACACCACAGAATGTGCAGTCAATCATGAATTCCTCACAAAGGTAATCAGGACCTCCTATCTGCAGCCTTCCAGGACCTAAAAGAAAAATGGAGAGAGACTGCTTGCAAGGGCTTGGAGGAGCAGGACACAGGGGATGGCTGCAAAAGGAAAGAGAGTGGGTTTAGATGGGCTATTGGGAAGGAATTCACCTGTGAGGGTGCTGAGCCCTGACTCAGGTGCCCAGAGGAGCTGTGGCTGCCCCGGATCCCTGGCAGTGCCCAAGAGCAGCTGGGAGCACCCTGGGGCAGAGGAAGATGTCCCTGCCCATGGCAAGGGCTGCAGTGGGATGAGCTTCAAGGTTTCTTCCAGCCCAAACCAATTTCTATCTGAGCAAAGGTGGCAATTACTGTGCTGAAATACCTGCAAAAAAATGCACTGTGCAAGATATTTCCCGTGAGAGACGAGTCCTTGTGCTTTTATTTCTGGGAATTTGGCCTCGGCTTTCCTGGCCTCGTCGTTTTCCAGAGGCCTCCTCCCACTCAGCCACCCTCACAGCAGGCTGCCCCAGCTTCTCTCAGCCCAGTGGAGGCACCGGGGCCAGGCAGAGCTGGGAGAGAAAGCAAATCTGCTCTGATGAGTTCTGCCTGGCTGTTCCCTCATCCCCCTCCTGTCCAGCACCCACACAAACCCGCTCAGGTGGTTCTTGGAGGCTGCTGCTTTGGGGAATCCCTCTGGAAGCCATCCTTTAGAGGCTGCTGTTTAGGAATTCTCTCTGGAAGCCATCCCTTCCCCGAGGAGGAGACTCCCAAAGTGTCCCAAGAGAGGCTCCTGCTCTGTTTGCTTGTGCTGGCTCCTCCTGCTGCTGGCTCCTGAGCTCCCCAGAGCACAAATTATCCCCTCCCTGCTGCCTGGTGCAGCAGCAGCCTCTCCCTGCCCTGTTCTGCATAGAGGAAAAAGGACATTTTCAGCACAAGGAAAAAGGAATTCCCTTTTTCACCCAGGTCATAAAAGGGCTGCACCGGGAGCTCCTGTCCCCAGCACCCAAATTGTCACCTCTCACTGCCATTGTCACTCCAGCACTTTGTGCACTCACTGTATTCATATTTTAATTGGCTGTGCTTCATATTTCACGTAGCCTGACACTGAGCAAAGCTTTGCCAGCCAAAGGCAGGAGTGTCTCCCTTCAGACTCCTGGGTTTTGTCCCCTGGGGTGTCACTGGAATGATATTTAAGTGAAAGGCAGCTCAAGAGTCTGAGGGCAGTTCCCATCTGTGCGTGTCACAAATGCTCACACATTCTCACGGGAGGCCAGCGAGTGATCCTGGCTCTGCATCACGCCACATACTGCTGGATTTGCTTCAGGGAGATCACTGCATTTGTACTGATGCAGCACAACACGATGGAGAATCAGGTACATGATCACTGGTGCCCTGGCCAGTGCTGTGATTTTGTTTTTAACAAAGTCCCTTCTGATTAATTGATGCCGGCAACAAACCACTGCGTGTTTCAGGATTTATTTGCACTGGGAGCACTCCCAGCTCCCTGTGCCAGCTCCCCGTGCCAGCTCCCTGTGCCAGCTCCCTGTCAGCTCTGTCCTGCTGCCATTTCACACCCACTGTGCATGAAAGCCAGCTGGGCAGGGGCATCACGGAGTCAGAGGATCATGGACAGGTTCCTTGGGTTGGGAGGGACATTCAAACCCACCCCGTGGGTGGGCAGGGACACCTCCCACTGTCCCAGCCTGGCCTCAGGCAGGAAAATCCCTCGCTCTGGAGCACCAGGGGCTGAGCAGGGAGCATCAGGAGCCAAACCCTGGCAGCTCTGAGAGCTCAGGGGGTCTCCGTGGGGTCTCCAAGCAGCTCCCAGCCCGAGGATGTTCTGCCGGAGCTCGGAGCCCCCAGGGCAGCGGGAGGAGCGTGCGGGATGCGCTCGCTGCCTGATTATCAGCCACCCAGCCCTGCTGGGCTCGCAGGGAGCGGGTCAGCCCGGCAAACAGCTCCAGGGCTTGCTGTGGCCACGTCCCTGGACGGGAACAAAAGGTTCAGGGCTCTGTTGCTCTCCTCTCTTGTGCTAAGAGCAGTTCTCAGCTGTCCCTCACCACAAATTCGTCACAAGCGAAAGCCCCACGTCTCCCCGGGAAGCACAACCCATTTCCAACCCTTTTTTTTTTTTTATTCTTAATTCTGCCTTTCTGTAGCCAGCCAGCCTGGGGTGAAGCAGGCAAAGCAGAGCTGTTCCCAAGCTGTTCAGACAGCCCCAGGTGAGGCTCCCAGCTCCCTGTGCAAAAAGAGGGGAAGCTGGCATCCCACAGAAGATGGACAATGGGTTCCCTACGTGTGGGAAGCTCCAGCTCAAATATAAGATTAGCAGAGGATGGAAATGGAGCCTCTTTCAGAAGCAGGAGTGATGACCAGGGAGGCCTGGCTGGTTAAAGGGGGTTGGGAAGGAGAGGAGGGCGGGGAGGATGCACAGGGAGCAATTTCATCAGCCCCGGGGTGGAGGGGTCACGGCAGCTGCAGGCAGGGCAGTGGAATATCAAACAGGCATTAAAATACCAACAGGGGAGCCAAAACACACGTGGGGAGTGAGTCACTGTGCTTCTCCAGACTGCTGGGTGCCACCAGCCCAAAACCTGTGTGCTCCACTCACCTGGGAAGTGCAAACAAGCAGAAACACCTTGTCATGTGCTGCAAACACAGGGAGCCCTCAAGTCCTGCAGGAGGGTGGCAGGGTTACCCCAAAATTCCCAGTCCTCCAGGGACGTGGTGGGCAGGGGGAGGCACACACAGGGCAGCCTCGGTGCCTGCAACAGTAAAAAAACAACAAACAAACCACTAAAAACCCTATAAAAAACAAACACAAAGTGGAAACAAGCAAAACAAACCAAACAAGAACTGCAACGAGCAAAACAAAACAAGCAGAACCCCAAACAAACCAAGAAAAGGAAAATATTTCCCACTTGAGAAAAACCAGAAATGCAGGAATTTCCAAGGCAGGCAGTGAAAAAGTGGCAGTGAGGGGAGGCCAGGATATGGGCAAGAATAGATCAAGCTTGGCAGAAAGGGAAGAGGGTGTCAAATCTTCCAAGGCAGGAGCAGAACGAAGTAGGAAGTGGGAAAAAACAGAGTCCCAGAGAGGGGAGGAGGAGGAGGATGGTGTGCCCAGCTGTTCCAAAGCCCAGCGAGGTGGGTTAGTGCTGCCCTGGGGGTTCGGGGCTCTGTCCATCTGTGTCCACACTCCTCAGGCACTGCAGGAACATCAATCCTCGGCGCCTGCTCGGGTGGATGTGTCCCGCTCCTGTCCTCAGCCGCGAGCAGCAGAGGTGAGAGATGGCAACAGGAGCCTCAGACTCTCCACACGAGGCAGCTCAGGGTGTTTTATCCCACCTTTGGCAGCGCCGAGGGCTTCATGGAGCTCTCCTCAAAACAAGCTTCAGGCAAACCCTTCTCGCTGCTCCGGCTTCCCGGCAAAAGCTGTGTGGGGACCGAGGGGGAGGGATCAGCCCTGGGCACCCAAAGGTGGAGACAGAGCCACCACAAGGGCTGAAGGAGCATCGGTGGGAGGGGGGCACCGGGCAGGAGAGGGGGTGGCACACAGGGGTGGCACAGCAGGGAAATGTCACACCAGGGAATGGCACAGCAGGGAATGACAAACCAGGGGTGGCACAGCAGGGAATGACAAACCAGGGGTGGCACAGCAGGGGTGGCACAGCAGGGAATGACAAACCAGGGGTGGCACAGCAGGGGTGGCACAGCAGGGAATGACAAACCAGGGGTGGCACAGCAGGGAATGACAAACCAGGGGTGGCACAGCAGGGGTGGCACAGCAGGGATGGCACAGCAGGGGTGGCACAGCAGGGATGGCACAGCAGGGAAATGTCACACCAGGGGATGGCACACCAGGGATGGCACAGCAGAGGATGGCACAGCAGGAGTGGCACAACACGGGATGGCACTCCAGGGAAATGTCACACCAGGGGGTGGCACACCAGTATGTCACACCAGAATGTCACACTAGGGGTGGCACACCAGGGAAATGTCACACCAGGAAATGGCACACCAGGGGATGGCACACCAGGGGATGGCACACCAGGGATGGCACACCAGGGATGGCACAGCAGGGAAATGTCACACCAGAGAGTGGCACACCTGGGAATGTCACACCAGGGGATGGCACAGCAGGGATGGCACAGCAGGGAATGGCACAGCAGGGGAATGTCACACCAGGGAATGTCACACCAGAGAGGGGCATATCAGTATGTCATACTAGGGGTGGCACACCAGGGAAATGGCACACCAGGAAATGTCACACCAGGAAATGTCACACCAGGAAATGTCACACCAGGGGATAGCACACCAGGGGATAGCACACCAGGGGTGGCACAGCAGGGTGGGGACACGGGGGCATTCCTGGCTGGAAGGGGGGATTGAGGAGCCATCCCTCAGCTGCGAAGGGGCAGCACTGCAATCCCCTCTCTGCGGGAGCTGCTGAGGAGGAAGGTGAGCTCCCTGCTGCTTCCATCCACATATTCCCCTGGATTTCCCCCAGGCACCTCCAGTGCCTCGTGGCTGTCAGCAGGAGCTGCTCTGCTTTCCTTCCAGAGCCACCCCACACAAAACCAAAACAAGCTCTGAGCTTCAAAAAGCTGAGCGCTGCCTTCCACTGCAGCTTCCTGCCAGGGCTCCTACAGCAGAAAGTGGGGCTGGTGATTTTTGGTCCCAGGATTTTAAACCCAAGAGCTCACAGATGCTGGGGCCCAGCTTGTACCCATTCCCTCCTTTGGATGCTCTCTAACAGCTTTTTATTCTTCTTAAATTGTGCTGCCCGAAACTGCACCCGGTTTTTTGCAGCAAGTGACAGCAGGCAAGTGAATAAACCCGACAGAAAATGCAGGGAAATGCTTTTCCGTGCTTATCTCAGGCCAGAGAACTCTTCCAAACCACTCTGGCTTCAAAGCAGTGCTGGGCAAGAGCAGCACAGGTGGTGGCCTGACATGGAGCCCTCTGAGAGAGCTCAGCAACATCCTGCCCCTCCCAGCCCTCCAACATTTCATCTCCTGCCTGCCCTCAGGATTATGCATTAGGAGAAGGAAGGATCTGGAAGATTGCTTTCCTGTGTCCTTGTTAAGCTTCTCTCTCTCCAGCCTGATGCCCATATGGCCTGTTAATAACGCAGCACCATAATTTAACAGAGTTTGCCTTCAGATAAATCCCAAAGCAAGCATGGGCTGGGATAATGCTCCCTTGACACGACGTGCCTGGCCCAGAGGGAGCCAACAAGCAAACCGAACCATAAACGTGGAAAGGTGGGAGAAAAATACACACTAAACACTTCCAAAATAATAATAGCAATAATAGCAATAATAGCAATAATAATAATAGCAATAATAGCAACAATAGCAACAACAACAACAACAACAACAACAACAACAACAATAATAATAATAATAATAATAATAATAATTAGTTAACAGCACAGGCAGCCTGAAAAGAGATTAAAAAATAGGAGGTGCAGACAGGCAGTGGTGTCAGTTTGAGTTCCTGTTGGAGGGAAAAATGTCTTCCCCCACCTCAAATGGCAAGGGTAAGGAAATTTGCCCTTTTTTCCCCTTTTTTTGGAGGAATTACACTCCAGGAGTGCCATAGGAGGGATGGAGAGAGCCCAGGGCAGCCCTCATTGGCAGGGCTCCATGAGGAAACAGCAAAGGAGCTGGCTGCTGATTCTGAATTTAAAATTTCTTAATTCTAACTTTTTTCCTTCTTTTTTTTCCTAAATTTTTTCTTCTTTTTTTCTATTTTTTTTAAATTTAGGATTTTTCTATTTGCTGTTTTAAATTGATATTTACACACACACACACACACGCACACATCCACGCACAGCACACACCTGTTTGCTAAGAGTACCCCTGCAGCCACTGGCAGAGCCCTGCAGCCCAAACCTGGGCTCTCAGGAACGCCAGGAGCTGCTCCCATCCCTCTGGAACAGCCCTGCAGCTCCCTGATGCACCATTTGCAGTGTTGGTTACATGGCAACCTCTGGCAAAGCCACGTTAGCCATCCACAGAGAGGCTCAGCTTTTGGCTAAGGATTAATTTAAGAGTTTTTGTGCGATGCAGGCAAATCTACTTTGGCTTTGCAAGGCTCTAACATTCCCAGGTTCGAGGGAATTTACTGCACCAAAATCCGCTTTTCCCCACGCTCAGAGCGTGTCCAAGAATATTAGAAAGCATAATTCTCCATGATCTGCTCAATGCTGGCGTGCCCCAGTTCCACCAGCTCCTCCTGGAGGTTTTAACTTCACAGCTCTGTCTCTGCCAAGGGTTCTGCTTGTTGCTGTTTCCAGCTTACCCAAGTGCAGTTTGTGATCTGGTTTTGAAAAGACTGGTGACAACATTTGTTAGATTTCTTCCTAATTTCTTTCTTTATCTGTATTTCTGATCTCCGTAAAAAAAAACCAAAAAAAACCAAAAAAAACCAGAAGAACTCTTTGAGGCAACTCCAGAATCAAAATAGAAAATGTAAGGTGCATACACAGAAATCCTTCAAGCTTTACTTGTACTTGCTTTTGTTTCATCAGGTGTATTCAAAGTCACTTGAAAGATTTTTATTTTTTTTGTGCTCACTTTCTTTATCCAAAAAATATTGGAAATGTCCTATTGTTTCTCCCCTCTTTGGAATCTTTCAGAGGACATAGATGTGACTAGCTAGCATTTTCTTTCATTCATTAATTGACAGCCTGGGAAGTTTTGATCATTAATAAGCATGTCTTTTCTTCTGGCTGTTTATATTACATCCCTACAAGATAGAGGTTAACTTTGCTGAAAAACAGTTTTAACCCATTTAATCAAAATTATTTCTTTCCCTGGAGCAGAGGTCACTGTTATGGTTGCCATCATTCTCCTTGTTCCTCACTCATCAAGAGGGTCTTTCAAATAAATACTGCAGACAAGGACTCCAAAGGATTCTCCGGGTTTTCTGTTGCTCTTCCGAAGTTCCCTCTGACAGAAGTGGCAACGCTGATGGCCAGAGAAGGATGTTGGGCTCCCACAGAGCATTTTCAGCCCCGCTGCCTCTTCAGATCTTGCTTTTCATGGGACATTTCAACCTGCAGGAGCAGAAGCACTTTGGGAACGTCTTTGCTACGGAGACTTTGGCAAGGGGCGACAGTGGGATCTCTGGAAAGCACCGACAGAGCCCTGAGGGGTTCTCCCGTGGGACTGCACCCCAGCGAGGTTCCCGTGCCTCCCCCAAAGGCACAAGCAGCCTGTCCGTGCAGTCCTGCCACGGGCTGAGCCCACGGCCTGCCCAGGAGCAGCCTGCTCTCACCTGCTCCTCCCAAGGAGTGCTCGGAGCCCAGGGACAGCCAGGGCACCTCCCTGGGGGGAATTCACCCGCGGCCATTCTGCAGGGGACTCCAGACGCAATCTGAGCTGCTTTTCATGATGTGGTTTATATTTCTTATCTTCCTCACAGGGTGAGTTCAGCTCACATCACCACAGCATGGCTCAGAAGGCCACAAGACCCTCAGCTGCAAGACTTTTTAAGGAGTTATTGATTAATAAAACACTGCAACAAGGATATTTATGGGTTTGACCCAATCCTTACATATTTCATATTATGGACCCACGCTGCAGTGTGAGCTCTCTTAGCCAGTCATGTTCTGGCACACAAACCTGCAGTGCTGCATTCTAAACTCCTTGTTTACCTCTTATTTTTTCCATATCTTAAATTCTAAAACTATTTTATTTTTTCCGTATCTTTATTTTTTTCTATATGTTAAACTCTAAAACTCTTTTATTTTTTCCATACCTTAAACTCTGAACCTCTAAACTTTCCTTTCCTTAGCTTAAGGTGTCTTTGCTTTAAACCATAAACCCACATTCTCCCTTCCAGCACCTGAGTCTGGGAGCCTTTTCCAAGGTCCCAGCTCAAATCCTGGCTTTAATTCTAAGCTTTGGCTCACAGGCCCAGAGTTCTGAGAGTTCCCTGCATTTCAGATTCCAACACCCCCTCCTTGTGGGGATTCCTGGGACCTTCCTCTCTTCACCCTGCTTGGGAAGCTTCTCCCAGGAAAGGGAGAAACTTTTTTAGGAAGGTAGTTTAAGGAAGCTTTAGTTAGTTTAGAGAAAATCTTTTAGGAAAGGTGTCTGAGAGATGTTTTGTCAGCCACCTTTCCTTTCCTAAGCCAGGTCCCAAAGTCTGGTCCCTGGCCCAAAACCTCCACGTGAGCTCGGTTTGTGGCGAAGCGGGGCAGAGCCTCAGGCTGTGCCAGGGCAGGCTCAGGTTGGACAGCAGCAGGAATTTCTCCATGGAAAGGGGTTTCTAACGGTGGCAGGGGCTGCCCAGGGAGGTTTGGGGTCCCGATCCCTGCAGGTGTCCCCACTCAGTGCCCTGGGCTGGGGACAGGGTGGGGATTGGGCACAGCTGGGACTCCACGGGCCGGGAGGGCTGTTCCAAAATCCGTGCTTCTGTGATGCTGACTCTGGAATGGCTCCGCTCCTTGCTCCCCTGGTATCTGCTCTCGCTCCCCTCTGGCTCTCCAAGGCACCAGGCTGTGTGGGGGTTCTGGGGGGCTCCTGCTGCCTCCTGTGCACGCAGCATTTCCCCACAGCACCTTTGTGCCTGCTCGGAGCAGGGGCTGTGGGACAGCGATGCTGAATGACACAGTGCAGGGTGTGGAGGTGCTGCCTCTGTTCATTTGTGCTCGTGGCTGCTTTGCTTTGTGCCCTCGCTGTGGGGTTTTGCCCTTTTCACTGAGGGCCCTGCTGCAGGCAGGGCTCTGGAGCCCTGCTCTTGCCCGTTATGTGCTCTCAATAAACAGAACAGTGTTTGTGCTGGGTCAGAGGGAGCTGCTGGGGTTTGCTTGGCTTGCTAGGAAACAAATTGAATAGAGCTGTTCACGAAAGGCACGGAGGCAGAGCGTGTTGAGCATGGTGCCAGCTGTGTGCTGCAGGTGAAGTTCAGGCAAAGGACACAGCAAAAATACACAAGGTTCCCTGATGGATGTAAATACACCTGCACAGAGCTGCTGCCTCCCTCAAACCCTGCCTGGCATGCAGGAGCCAGCAATTCCAGCACGCCCCACAACCCCAGCTGCTGCCTCAGCTGCATTCCCCTCTGGTCCTGAAGCCCAGACAGGGCTGGCTGTGGTTTCTGAAGGTGCTGTCCCCACCAGCCACTAACGATGGGTTATTTGTTCTGCCTTTTTGTTTTGTTAAGGGGACTCTGTGTACATTCTCCTGCACAATTCCTCTCTTCATGCTGCACAGCTCCCCAGAAATACAAATTCCTAACTCAGAGGAGATGAAATTAGATTTGGGAGATGCGGGGTCCCCAGAAAGAACAGGAAACAAAGCCCCTCATCAGCGTGGCCGTGGAAGGCACTCCAAAGGAATTCACAGCCACATTCAAAAGAGCTTTTTGCAGTGCCACACTTGTCCCAGGGCTGAGGAGCACCCCAGGCACAGAATGCACCAGGGGCCACCCCAGCACAGCCCCCTGGGAAGAGCCCCTCAGCCAGCCCATCCCTGTGCCTTTGGAGGGACACGGGCAGATCCCAGGAGCCTGTCCCCTGCCCCGTTCCCCTGAGGGACGCCCCTGCAGCTGCTCAGCACTGCTGCTTTGCTCCAGGGATGCCTGCAGGGTCGCCTTTCACATTTCCCACATTCTGGACTCCGTTGGTGTGTCTCTCTGAGCTGCACACAGAGTGCCAGCAGCTCTCCCCACAGCTCAGGCACACAGAACAATCCTTTTCCAGCCCCAGAACCGAGGACACCGCTGCAGCTTCTGGGGTCCCTGAGCTGCACCCCACAGCTGCCTTCCCTCGTGCCCCACAGCCACAGGTCCTTCCTCCAGCCCCCCGTGCCCAGGGAGAACCTGCAGACCCCCCCAGGAAGGGGAGTGGGACTGGGGAGATGGAATTTTCTCTCCTCACAGATCTGTTGCCAGCACAGCAGCCTCCTCCTGTCCCTTCTGTCCTTAATCCCACTGCTAAGGGTTGGGTTCTGGCAGGTGCCACACTCTCCCCAAAAGGACAAGAGCCTTCTCCTCACATAAATGGTGTTTCCAGAGGAAAATTGTCTCCCAAAGTGGGACTGAAGAGGGCTGAAGTGGATCCAGTGAACTGTACTGTGCTCTGTCTGAGCAGAACTTTGCCTCTGAGTGGGTAAAAGATCATGCTGGAAATTAATTTCAGTCCACACATTCACTGGGAGTAAGAGCCAGGAGAGTCAGGCTTTGGAAATTGTGAGGACCTCCAGCAGTTCATTTATTCCTGCCAAATGCACAGAGCAACTTCATCAAGGTTAAAAAAAGAGGCCATCACACGCAATCAGGATCCCATTATTAAGAGAGAAACCCATTATTCCAGTGACCCTACACCTTTCAGAAGGCACAAAATTGTTCCTGCGGGCAGATGGGAAAACAGCCTTTAATGAGTCACCTTTTGACAGTGAAGAGTGAAACCTAGGTGGATTCCAAGAATTCTGGAATTTTTTTTTTTTAATGTTTTAGTTTAAGGGAGTTGAAGACTTAGACAAGTCAGGGGTCTGAGTCTTGCTGTTCCCCTGAGGGACCCCTGCAGCCCTCAGCATTGCCCAGTGACACCTGAAGTTTTCAATTTTGCTTTTTGCAGATTCTGTGCTGTGCTGGTGTGTAACTCTGAACTTCATACAAAGTGTCAGCAGCTCTCCTCACAGCTCAGGCACACAGAACAATCCTTTTCCAGCCCCAGAACCAAGGACACCGCTGCAGCTTCAGCCCCAAAAAGTGTAAAACCAGCAAATTGAGGAGAGCAGTGTGGGAGGGTGGGGCTGCATCACCTGGAGCTGGAAGTGGACAATGAACCAATGTGGAAATGGACCAAAACTTATAAAAGTGTGAAAACTCCTGACCAATCCTCCATTTTGGGTCCATCTTGGGTGTAGCCCTGGCTGGGCTCCTGTACTGCCCAAGGTGGATCCTTTGAAGGCATTTTTAATAAATCCCTGCTTTATTCCTTAACTCTGCTCCAGGGAGCCTCTCCAGGCATGCAGGGAGCTGACCAGGTGTGTGCCCCAAATCCCTTAGAACAGCAAATGGAATAGGTGGCTCTTGCCCTGATTTTTAAAAGTGTTCTTTTATAGTTCTTTTGCAAGTTTTAAAGTTCTTTTAGAAGTTTTCTCTGCCTTCTGATAATGTTGACATATTTCTGCTGGAGTTGTCACGCAAGGTTCATGTAAATAATGATTGTTTTGCATTCTTCTTTGTGGGAGGAGAGAATTGATGGGCTGTTGGTTTGACCAGTGTGGTTGGAGAGGTGGCAATTCCATCCTCCAATCCACGGCCACTTTTGGAATTCTATCTATTGCGAGGTCAGAAATAAAACTGGCTTTTTTTCTCTCTTGAACTCACCAAGCTTCTGTGTGCTCCTTTCGTGTCCAACAGCGACAGGCAGCTCTTAGCACACCCAGGCTATTTCTGGCTCCAGTAAATGAAAATAAATCTGCCCTGCTGTAGGAATATAAAAAGGTAAAAGACTTTAGAAAGTGCAGAAAGGCCCCAGAAAGTAGACATAAAGCTGAGAAAGGCTGGGAAATTTCTAAATCTTCTCTTGAGGAAGCTAGGAAGTTAAGAACCAAGTGAATACATTTCTATTTATCATAAGGAACAAGAAAGAACAAGAACTTATTGATAGCTCAAGATGTGAAAAGTCCTAGATATATGCTTTGCAAAGATAGAAAGTTTCCTGCTTCTGAGCCTCGCCTTACAGACCCTGGGCTTTCCTTCAGCTTCTCTTCTACACCAGTGGCATCTGATCAGGCTGATAATTCAGCTTTATAAGAATCCCCTGGTATCAGAATTACTTTTGTCAAGTCCCTTATCCGCTGCGTGAAAACAGACAGGCGTTTTGTCGAAACAATAAATCCATTATGTCAACACAATTAACTCTGTTCGCCGCCTAAAACATTCTGCTGAGGAACAAAAGGCATTAACTTCATATCTTTATCTGGCTGACAAAAAGCAAATTCGTTCGGAGCCTTTGATGCCACTGTGGTTTATGCCAAGGAAAATCCTTCCTGTCCTCATCCCGGTGTTTTATCAGCATTTTGTGAGGGGCTGGGCACGGGGGGCTGGGGGCTCCAGGGTTCTGAACGAGCTCAGCTCGCCATGCCTCGGGAAAGGCTCTCTCCTCTCACATGGATGGGGGCTCTTCCTGCAGCCCTTGCAGAGCAGAGCTCCAAACCTGACAGGATTTCTCTGGGGAATTACCCCAAAGGTTCCCCTGCAGCGCTGAGCAGGGCGCTGCACGTGCACAGAGAAAGGAAGCTCTGTGCTCATGTCATGTTCTTCCTTTTGCCTTTTCCCCTCAGAAGGGGTGAGTTGTGAGGTTTTACAGCAGTGAAACAGCTGTAAAACCTCACAAACAGCTTTCCCTCAGCTCCTCCTGGCCCTGGGACAGGCTTTGTGCAGCTCCAGCCCCCATTTGGCCAAATAAAGCCAGGGGCAGCTCTGTGCATCCTCTGAGGAAAAGCTGCCCTAGAGCTGCCCCCCTGTGCCACAGCACTCCCTGAGCAGGGGGGTCAGAGCTGCCTTTTGCTGAATGCAAACTTTGCCATGGGAAGGATTCTGGCTGGGATTGAGCAGATCTGAGGTTTAGCAAAGCTGAGCTCAACCTCTGGTGTGCCAGTGAGAGCTGTGCTGGCTTTCCTTCCCTTCAGTGTCCCTCTGGGAAGGGTCACAGCAGCACCTCTTTTCCTCACACAGAAAATAATATAAATAAAGATCTCTCTTGAGGGAGACAAGGTTCTGAAGTGCAGAAATCTGGTAGCAGAACTAAGAGGTTTGTTTGAAAGGGAAAAAAAACAAACAAAAAACCACAAAAAGCCCCCCAGGAATTAAAAAGGTGCTTACAGTGAACATCCAAGGAAAAGTCTCAAATTCTACCTTACCCTGCCTCCTCCAGGCTTCTTTCCCAGCCAGGTTTTCCCCCTGCACGGAAGGCAGCAGTGCAGCTCCAGGCAGTGCAGATGGAATGATTGGGAATTGTGTGGCCATCAATAGACTCCTGATTACTCATTTTTCTTCCGTTTGTGCCTGCAGTGATTAAGAAACATCCAGCTGTTACAAAGCCTTTCTTAATCATTTCTTCCCCCTCTTCTGCTGGTGTGTCTGGGCTGGCCTGTGCTGTGCTGTGGCCACACAAGGAGCCAGGGGGGCTGTGAGCACAGCTGGGAGCTGAGTGTCTCCCGTGCTTCCCCTGGGGATGCTGCAGGAGCAGCTCCTGTGCTTAACTCCCTGCTGCTCAGGACTGTTGGGTTATGCTCTTTGCTGGCCCAGGGGTGGGGCAACTGAGAGGTGTTTTAAAAACTTGGATTCCCTTTTCAGTCTCATGGGAAGGGTGAGACAATGCAGACATTATAATTCACGCCATCACAATCAGAAGCCGACTATTTCCTAATTACAACACATTATAAACATTTCTTGGCCTATCAGCTTTTGCTGAATTCTCAAACTTTGAGCATTCTCTACCAATCCATTTCCCACCCGGGATCTCCAAAGCTCAGCTCCTGGTGGATGGGTTCTGCCCTCCTCTGGGCTGCTGGCAGCTTTAATCCCACAGCCAAGGCTCCCTCATTTCTCAGGAGCTGCTGTCCCTATAAATGTATTTGCTGTGACAGGTTTTGAGTGGTTGTCTCAACACTCCCATGGTACCAGATCCTCTTCTACCACCCCCTTTGCACTGCCAGCAAGTCAGGCATGACTTTATTCCTGGCCAGGATGACAAAATTCCGGCCTCCACATGGCTGCTGGTACACAACTTTTCCACTTATTTATACATTTTCAGCAAAAAAGAAAGAAATCCGTGTTCATCGGTTCTAAATGACATCATTCTCTTTCATTAGTTAGTATTCTATCCTCTATTGGTTCTTATTTCCCATTTCTCATGCTAATTAGTCTGTATTTTTAGTACCTTTTTCCTCCAAATTCCAAGATGCAGCGAGCCTTTTCTCGCACCTTCTTTACCTTCTGTTTTCTGCAAAACGTCCTTGTGGTCCGTAAATTCTGTGTTCCAGATGTCCAAGCACACCAACCCATCTTCCTCTCCCAGGCTCTGGTCACTGGACATTTCAGAGTTTGTTTGTCAGGAGTTGAAGTTTCAGTAGTTTCCCCCAGCTGTGGTCCCTCTGAAGTAGCTTATGAGAACTTTTCTGAGAGCAATCTATGAATAACACACAATTTATAACTTATATGCACGTTGCTTATGATTAATTAAAACAACCATTTTAAAAGGTAATTAAAACCATTATTTATTATAAAACCAATTATTTATGAGCTCTCTCATTTCCAGCACGCTCAGACCTGCTGTGTCAGCTCCAGAGGTGGCACAGCTGTCCACACCCCGAGAAATTCATTCTGCTGCTCAGAGAGGCATCAAAGTCCAGAGGGAAATGGGAAAAGGGGCAAAAAAAAAAAAGGGGGGGAGGCTCTTTTTTTACAACTTGTTTATCACTGGGAGGCAAACTGCTCAGAGGTGACATCTGACTGTGAAATCCATTGTCACACAGTCCCCAGCAGCCCCCAGCCCTCCTTTAAACCTGACTGAACGCCAGGCTCAGCCTGACTCAGTGCACAGGGAACGGGGTGAGGAAGGGCTCAAACCCACTGATGGCCCGGGGGAGGCACAAGGGGGGTGGGGGGACCCCTGCAGCTGCCACTGGGTGAGGGGGATCCTCCTCCTCTGCTCCTGGGGATCAGGGGGATCCTCCTCCTCTGCTCCTGGGGATCAGGGGGATCCTCCTCCTCTGCTCCTGGGGATCAGGGGGATCCTCCTCCTCTGCTCCTGGGGATCAGGGGGATCCTCCTCCTCTGCTCCTGGGGATCAGGGGGATCCTCCTCCTCTGCTCCTGGGGATCAGGGGGATCCTCCTCCTCTGCTCCTGGGGATCAGGGAGATTCTCCTCTGCTCCTGGGGATCAGGGGGATTCTCCTCCTCTGCTCCTGGGGATCAGGGGGATCCTCCTCCTCTGCTCCTGGGGATCAGGGAGATTCTCCTCTGCTCCTGGGGATCGGGGGGATTCTCCTCTGCTCCTGGGGATGAGTGAGGGGGATCCTCCTCCTCTGCTCCTGGGGATCAGGGGGATTCTCCTCTGCTCCTGGGGATCAGGGGGATTCTCCTCTGCTCCTGGGGATCAGGGGGATTCTCCTCCTCTGCTCCTGGGGATGAGTGAGGGGGATTCTCCTCCTCTGCTCCTGGGGATGAGTGAGGGGGATTCTCCTCCTCTGCTCCTGGGGATGAGTGAGGGGGATTCTCCTCTGCTCCTGGGGATCAGGGGGATCATCCTCCTCTGCTCCTGGGGATCAGGGGGATTCTCCTCCTCTGCCCCTGTGCACCTGCAGCCACAGAGCCAGGATGCCACCAGGAGCATTGATGTGGAACCTCCTCTGCCAGAGCAGACAGGGAATTCCACAGGGTGCAGAGCTGCTGGGCACATCCAGCCCCTTCAATGAGGAATGGCAGGACACAAACACAGCCCTGGCTTTGTCTGAGGGCACTGCCCCAGTTCCTCTGTGCCCGCTGGCTTTTCTCTGCAAAAATAGGAGAGTTAACCCCAGGACTGGGAGACACGAATTGGTGGCAGTGAAATTCCTGATTTCCCAAAGTGCCCAGCCAAACAAAATCCCCTCCCACGCTGGAGAAAAGGCGTATGTGTTGGAATGTACCTCACACAAACTCTTCCTGTGTTTTGTCTTCAGAGGAGACACTGAAGCTGTTTGCTCTCTGCACATGCCAGTCCCATGCAGGTGAACAGCTTCTCATTCCAGCAGGAGAAATTTATCTCTGCTCCCTGTGAAGGCTGCGTGGGAAGAACCTTCCCCAGCCACGGGCAGGCAAACTGAGCCACCAGCGTCCTTGGGTTTTGATTTCCTGCTGCTCAAATCAAGGCTCTCAAGGAAACACTGAGCCTTCTGCCTTCTGCGGTGCTCCCCACTCCTGCCTCGACGTTCAGACAGCAGTTTTCACAGTCACTAATGCAAAACCTCCTCATCCCCTTAAATCCACTGCAGCTCCTTCTGCTGTCACCAAAACAGGAGAGCCACCAGCCAGAATGGCTGTGGTGGGTTTTAGCACCCGTGTCTGAGCACAGGGCTGCGTACCTGCCCCTCTCAGCATTTCTGTGTGCTGTGCTAGCAGTCCCTCCAGGCCCAAATGCAGCTGAATTTCACTGTATCAGCCAGGTGACAAAGGGACCTGTCCCTTTGCCTCCTGGAAACACACACAATGTCCCCGGGATGTTCAATCAACGGCCTGCAGGCAGGGCTGGCTCTCGCTGCTTGGACAGGGGTGGAGGAGTCCTAGGAAGAAAATGCTCTCTCCAAGCCACACACCACAGGTGAGCGATGCAGCCCTCAGCTGCTGGAACTGCTGTTACCTCCAAACAACCCCAGCTCCCTATGAGACAGAAAAAGCCCTTTCCTTCCTCCACAGTTAAATGTGGGGACAGCCCTTCCTCATCCCTTTTTGATTTCCTTGCCTTCAGGACCGGGGAGCAGGAATCCAAGAGAAAGTTTAATTGATGTACTGTGCTTCCCTAAAAGATCTGCTCCACACTCCAGGTGTAACTGCTGCTATTGGTAGCAGGAGGATGTCTGGCAGCTAAATATCCTAAATAAAACAGCCCTAACTCTCCCACAACTGAACAAAACTGCTACTTTATTTTACCTTTAACGACAGCTCTTTCTCTGCTTTTTTACAGAGGAGACAGGCAAAGAAGGGTCATTTAAAAATCTCTTCATTACGAGCTGCTCGTTTTCTCATGTCTCATGAGGGTTAGAGGGGGCAGAGGATTGGATTTTCTTATCTTTTCAAGTAACTTTCTTTTAATCTCCTTTTCCTGGAGTATTCCAGTGTATAATTCAGCTATTAGTCTGGTACTGCAGAGACCTCGAAGAGAGCTGATGCTCTCCCTCTGCTCGAGTCTTTTAATTTCGTATTGGAGATCTGAAGGGCTTTTTTAGTGCTCCCCTAGAACCTGCGGCAGGGGACGGAGCAGATTCTCTTGAAGTGCATTTCTAGCCAGGCTTTGTTCCACATCCCTGTGCCTCCTCCAGCACTGAGCTCATTCCCAGCCTGAAAGAACCACAGAGCTACTCGGCTCTCTAACGCCCCTTGAGGAGTTAATTAAAGGGGTTTAATCGCTGCTGAGATGAAGAGAAGCCGAACCCATCCCTGGAAATTACTTTCCCTAATGGAATGACACTCGAGGGATGGCATGGGACGGTTCTGCAGCGCCAGCAAAGCGGGGGATGCTGCTGCCGGCTGCCGGGCAGGCATTTGATGGAAATGGGCTTCGTTAAGGGCGGAAAGCTCTCGTGTGGTAAGCACACACTCTCGGATTTCCGAGGAGCCGGGCGGCATTCGCGGGGGAAGGGGGACGCCCGCCGGCCGCGGCTGGAACGGAGCGGGAGCGGCGGAGAGTCCCGGACTTACCGGGAGAGAGAGAGAGAGAATCAGCACCGAGCGGGAGCGGCCCCTCCGGTGCTGACAGTGGTCACTGCGGTCCGGGCAGTGGTCACTCCGGCCCTGGCAGTGGTCACTCCGGCCCTGGCAGTGGTCACTCTGGTTGGGGCAGTGGTCACTCCAGCCCTGGCAGTGGTCACTGCGGTCCGGGCAGTGGTCACTCCGGCCCTGGCAGTGGTCACTCCGGCCCTGGCAGTGGTCACTCTGGTTGGGGCAGTGGTCACTCCAGCCCTGGCAGTGGTCACTGCGGTCCGGGCAGTGGTCACTCCGGCCCTGGCAGTGGTCACTCTGGCCCTGGCAGTGGTCACTCCAGCCCTGGCAGTGGTCACTCCAGCCCTGGCAGTGGTCACTGTGGTTGGGGCAGTGGTCACTCCAGCCCTGGCAGTGGTCACTCCAGCCCTGGCAGTGGTCACTCTGGTTGGGGCAGTGGTCACTCCAGCCCTGGCAGTGGTCACTCCAGCCCTGGCAGTGGTCACTCTGGTTGGGGCAGTGGTCACTCCAGCCCTGGCAGTGGTCACTCTGGCCCTGGCAGTGGTCACACACGGGCAAAAGGCTCTCTCCTGCCACACTCTGAGCACCCCAGGCGTTGATTCAGAGCCTGCCCTCCATCCATGGACAGCCTAGAACATATTTCAGATTTTATTCACTCCTCTCTGCAGCTTTATGGATCCGAGTTTCTGCCTTTGATCTGTTTCCTGCAACATTAATTAATTTCAAGCCCTCTCTGTGTTTCACCGTGATATTTCTAATTGTTTCCTTGAGTCAGCTGTTTTGTTTGAACAGTGCTTTCCCCAGCAGCAGATCGCTTGGCTGTTGGACCAAGGTGTGATGGCAGAGGGGTCACCAATGAGCTGCACCCCGGCAGCTGGGGATCTGGCACAGCTCTCTGCCACAGGGGACACCCGAGTCTGGCCTGGCACAAAAACAGGGTGTTGGTGCTCACCTCTCCGAACTGCACAGGGAATTGCAGGAGGAATTCTCCCTCTGTCGTCCTCTGGCAGCACAGAGCTTTAAAGCCAAAGCATTCCAGCTGTGGAGCTGGCATACCCGTGTCACTTGTCACGGCTCGTGTGCTGCTTTCTTCTTGAGGCTCTCGCTCTGCTGAGGAGTCTGGATTAGCCTGGTAGCCTTACAAGCCACAACCAAGCCTGCTGAAGCAGCAAACCAAGCTGCAGTGCTGCAAGGCGTGCTGTAGGCAGTGCTGCACACACCCCACTCCATGTCAATGCCGTTTCCCTCCCATTTGTGCCGTTTTTGTCATCCCCCAGTGCCGCCCCAGCTCCGTGTGTGCGGTGCCCGTGCTGTGCCAACACCAACCCACAGCCCGCTCCCCAGCCTGGGCTAAAGCCAGCACCCCAGGGGGACAGGGACTGGCCACGGAGAGACTGGGGAGCTCCTCCAATGCACCTGGAGTTGCTCTGCAATTTGCTGCCTTTTATCTCGTTCTTTGAAACACTCACTCGAAGGTTCCTTGTGACCCGCCTGGAAAAGCAGCAGGAACGGCTGGTTATGGATGCCATACGGGAAGTGGGAATTGTCCCCTCACCAAAACACCAGCAGAGCCTTACCTGAGGGCTCCTTCCTCAGCTGCACCAGCTGGGAATGCAGGACCTCCTCCCTGGTATCACCCTTCCCACCTCACAGCCCTCCTGTGACAGGCTCCACACCACACGTGGCCTCCACACACCACTCTCTGCAGTTATATATATGTCTTGTTTTTTTTTTTTCCTCCAGTATTTTATTTCCGACAGGCATTTACAACGTTCCATTCATAGAACTAAAAACATAAAAATAGACCTTCTTTCAGCTTATAAAAGAAATATATAAGAACCTTTGACATAGACATGTCATGACATTATGTACAAGAGCCACGGTACCTTCCCAGTACCTGCCTTCCAGTATTTGAGTGCTGACTGCATCCTCTGGGAGCAGCCCAGGACAGCCAAACCCTCCAGCACGTGGGACACGACCGACAGGTGATGGTACAAAAACAACCGTGTGATCATACAAAGGGGGTAGAAACTCTTCTAAAGCTCTTACGAAAAGAAACCAGGAGATAGCAAAAAGTTTACTAGAGAAAGCTTTCATAAGTCAAGTATAGTGCACCAGAAACCAGGGGAGGGAGGGGGCGAGGGGAGGATGCCAGCTGGGACACACAGACAGTGATGGATGCTTTGGGGGGAGGGGATAATTTTTGTTATGTTTTAAAATATAGTCAGAGTGGATTTTATAAAATATAATCCTAAGGCTATTATAAAATTTCAGGTTCTCGAAGTCGCTACTGATGTGTCAAACATCAATAGATACCAAACAAAATTTCATATAATCTTCCTTTTTTTTTTTTTCCTATAGGTGAGACTGCAATGGGGAAAGCTATATAAATCCTAAAAAAAAAAAAAAAGTGCTATTTTGTGTTTCGTATTTGGAAGTCTACTTAAAAACCACGGGATTTTAGTCACATTTTTACCCTGTTTTAGATGTTTAAATAAAAGATTTAAAATGTTAAAGAAGTTTACTTGTGTAGAACTTTTTTCATCCTCTATTGCAGTGGAAAAGCTTGTATAAAGGAATTAAAATACACTAGTTTCACCCACGGGAGGAGAGCGGGTGAGGTCAGTTTTTTGGCCATGAATTCCCTGTCCCCTAAGCCCAAACTCTGCCAGAGAGAGAGGAGCAAAGGGATCTGTGGCTCCAGCAAGGGCACACCACAGATCCCTTTGCTGCACTGCAATTCAGTCATGTAATTTTATTTATTATTCTTTTTAATAGCTAACTAAACTCCAGTCTCAAACATATACAATAAACCTTTTCCTGAAGAAAGTTATACCTAAATAAGAGTTTCCAGTTCATATTTAAATATAAAACCACCATTCCTAACCCTCTGCAAAAAGCTAGCCTCGTATCCTAGACGTGGAGCTACCCTAAATCTCTTACCCCTTTGTGCCCCTGCATCTCAGGTAAAATACAAAAAAATATTTCTTCAAGTGTTAAATTTGGATCTCTTTTAAGAGAGTTTGGCATCTTTACAAGAGTATGTAAAACTAGAGCTTCCAACATTGACATTAAATTAGACCAGCCACAGACCAAGAGGACTGAACACAACATAAATCCCAAACCTTTCCTCACGCGTTCCTAAAATACATGAATATTCTCTTACATTTAGAGAGGGAAAGGGAGTCAGAATACTGCGACTGTACAGGTTAAAAAGGCAGTTTCCTCGTGAAGGAGATGAGCCTACCACCGACGGCTTTCACGGCCACCAACCCCTCTGTCCTCGCGCTCCCGCTGGAGCCGACTCGCTGCACAGAGGTTAAGACACCCAGAGCAATTGGTTTTCCAGTGATTACGTTCTCCCCGTACTCAATTTCAGCCCCTGATTGTTTTAGAATAAATAAAATAGTGTGAAAGCCCTTGGTTAACGTAAGACAGGACCTCAAGCTCGTTTCCTTCCCGGTTTTTGAGCGTTTGACGGTTGCCTGAAGCGTGGCCGCGTGGCTTCGGACCAGTCGAGCTGCCGCAACGGTGTGTGCAAGTGTGCAATCCGGGGGGGTCACGGGAGGGACGGAGGGGGTTCGGGGACACCTGCGGCGCCGGGGCCGCTTCAGAGCTCGGTGTTGAGCTTCCTGCCGGGCACAAAGTCCTCCCGCCGCACCCAGATGACCTCCTCGCCGTGGCCCTCGGCGGCGCCGTTGATGGCGGGCAGGGCCGCCTGCTTCCTCAGCTGGGCCATCCTGGCGGCGTGCGTGTCCCCGGGCGGGCAGGGCCGCTCGGGCCGCCGGCCGCCCGCCAGCGACGCGGCCTGCAGCCGCTCCCGCAGCTCGCGCTGCGCCCCGCGCGCCGCCTCGCAGAAGTCGTCGTCGTCGCTCAGGATGTCAGTCTCCTTGATGTCCTCCTGCTCCTCGTACTGCGCCAGGTCGAACTGCTCCTCGACCCAGCGGTCAGTGTCCCCTCCCTGCGCGGGCTCTTTCTCGGGGCTGCTGCCGTGGACGGCCTCTGAGTCAATGGTAAACCTGTTTCGGGCCAGCCGCCGCCTCCTCCTCCCCAGAGACTTGCTCGGGGCTGACACTGCACACACAAAGATAAAACCCCACAGGTGTTTTACACACGGCACAACTCCGGCCTAAAGCTAAGTCCCGTCTGGCACGGCAGGCACCGGGCGGGCAGGGCCCGGTCACTCCCATCTCCCCGCGGCCTCGGCTCCTCAGCTCCTCAGCACGAGGCCTGTGCGGCCGCACGAGCAGTTCCTGCTGCTCAGATCCACCAAGGCACAGATCATGGCCTCTGGACCCACTGAGGCACAGATCACAGCCTCTGGACCCACTGAGGCACAGATCACGGCCTCTGGACCCACTGAGGCACAGATCACAGCCTCTGGATCCGCCGAGGCACAGATCACGGCCTCTGGACCCACTGAGGCACAGATCACGGCCTCTGGATCCGCCGAGGCACAGATCACGGCCTCTGGACCCACTGAGGCACAGATCACGGCCTCTGGATCCGCCGAGGCACAGATCACGGCCTCTGGACCCACTGAGGCACAGATCACGGCCTCTGGACCCACTGAGGCACAGATCACGGCCTCTGGACCCACTGAGGCACAGATCACGGCCTCTGGACCCACTGAGGCACAGATCACGGCCTCATGGCTGCTCCTCCTGAGCGCCGGGCAGCCGGCCAGCACCAAGGGCATCTGCTCAGCTCAGCTTCTCACTCGCAGCCCCTGCTGCCAGCACACCACAAAACCCAACAGCTTCACACCTTGCAGAGGGAAATGTGGGCTCAGAGCAGCTTTCCCACAGCTTTCCCAGGGGCTAGCTCAGTGCTGAAGATGCTGCGTTATTTACAGGGAATTACGTTCCCAGTCCAGGCTCTGCTACTCCCTTCCTCCCTCCTGGGCAAGGACAAAAACAATCCCCCAGCCCAGAAGAGCTGTCAGAAGTTCCTTCCTCAGCATCTTCTTAGCAGCTGGCCCAATTAGCAAATCCCCATCCTCTGTGCCAGAACATCTTCCCAAGCAGGGGCAAATCCTGCAGGCACCACGGTGCTTCAGGGGCACACACAGAGCTCTGAGGCTGGAGTTTGTTCCCCTGCACTCAACAGCACCTCAGCACTGCAGGATGAATTTATCCAGCTCTGCCTTGGGCTTGAGGTCACATTTTAATGTCCCCGAGCCTCACAAGGTGCATTAAGTACAAAGGCTCAGCAGGTGTAAATTTTATCTGAAGGGAGAGGTCTGGACTCCAAGGCGGGATTTTAATCCCTGCAGAATTCATCACACAAACGCCCCACGGAGCCAATCTGAAAGGAGGTCTGGCATCTCCAGCAGCACCCCGAGTGAGAAGCTGGGCTCAGCTGGTGCTGGTCTGGCCTGCCCTGCTCAGAGGAGGAACAGAAAGCCTGGCTGTCTACAGTGCTGCATCTGCTGAGCAGAACAAGAGAAAAACAACAGACCAGAACAAAACACGCAGCGGTGCCGTGTACTTTGGGGCTGGAAGCAAATGTTTCTTCCCTCCAGCATCTAGAGTTCTGAAAATGAAAACCTGCTTTTCCCTGAAGCCAACTGAAAGGGAAAATCCACGGTTTAGGACAGGCCATTACAAAAACAAGAGTACCAAATGTGGGAAGGAGGAGCACGTGCCCTTTAGCACTGAGCTGGAAAGGCTCAGGTGGAGGACACCCACAGCTGCCCCTTCAAACCAAGCTCAGGGGAGCTGCTTTTCCTTGTGCATTTTAGTTCAAAAGTGCTCGGGTTACCTCAAAGTTCTGTTCATGCTTTTAAGGATCACACAGCTTCTGCTCTGTTCAGCTGACCCCCAGCTCAGAGTAAAGTGCACAGCCAATCGGTACTGCCAGGAGCCCCATCTCCCTTCCATGCCAGAAGCACTGCTCTGAAGCTGAGCCTCGAGTGCAAAGCAGGGGAAATAGAGGCAATTTAAGGCTCTCAGGGAAGTGAAGCATGGAAAACCAGCAGTTTTTACATACACAGGAGAGAATGCTAATGCTAATATACAAGTGACAGACACCACCGTGTGTCCTACAACGGTGCTGGGGTTACTGGGATCTTGAAAGTCTGTAGCCCTACAGTACCTGCCCTGTTCATGGCTGGCCTTGCACCTTTTAGGGCACACAATCTTTTTCCACCAAAAGGAACGTATTGCTGGGAGGAGGGCAAACTTTCGGTTTTAAGGAGCTGCCTTCTGTGTTTGTCCCGCAGGATGGAGTGCACTGCCTTCAGGAAGTCCTTCCTGTGTTCTGGAGAGCTGAAAAAGAGGTGGGAATACAAAAGGCAGAGTTACCCCTTGGGAACTGCTAAAAGCTGGCTGTAAACGAGGTAAATAATGGCCAGTTCTGTGATTCAAGACAGTGCAAATGGACTGGCAGGCGCTTCCCCAGAGGAGACTCCTCTGAACTCAGTATCTTCAAAGCAAAGCTAAATCCATGGTCACTGCAGTGGGCATCCAAGGAAACCAACACCCAGGGCATTAATAAAACATTCAGCCTTTCAGCCCTCTCGAGGTTTCCTTTCCCTGCAGTGCCACCCACACGTGGCTGTGTTGGATACACATCCAGTGACCTGTGGTGCTCGGTGCATCTGTCCCTGCAAACACGCCCCACAGCTGCACAGCTCCTGCAACTCTCCCTAGAAGTGGGAATTGGCTTGGCACCACCTCTTGGATCCTGATGAACTTGTGTTCCACATTCTTACTTGAACCCTAAATACACCACCACCACAACAATGGATGTTTCTTTAAGTGCAGAGGTTGGGACCTGGTGCCATGAAAGGAACCAGCTGAACACAACACCTGCTGCAACAATCCAGTGCTGCACTTCAACTGGAAAATTGCAATAAGGCTTTTCCCATAAAGGTGCAAAGCTGATCAGGTTATATGCCTTTGTTTTCAGAGGCTGTACAAAATTCTGCCTTCCAGAAGTTAGGTTTTAACACCCTCTCCCCACTCTCCCTAGCTGGCTGTTCCCAGATTGCCTCGAAGGACACACACAGGCAGGGATGCAGAGATGCAGCTGCCAGGGAAAACAGGGAATCCCACTTACCTACAGCAGAGGTGAAATGTCCTTTCTGGCCTGCCCTCAGACTCAGATTTGACATGGACAATCTCACACACAGAATTGGTCTCTGCATCTAAGGGGAAAGCAAGCAGAACTTCATGTCCACCTTGACGTTTAACTGCGAAGCGTTTGCTCCATGCGCAGTGGAGGCCCCCAGGGCACTCACACTGAGACCCTCCAGGTGCCAGCCCTGGGAACATTACCTGCGCTGGCCAGGGCCCGCACCTGCAGCGCTTCCAAAGGGATCATGTGGCGGAACCGGAACGGATCCCAGTCTTCATAAATTGAGGCTCTGTGTGATCCTCCCTGGAAGAATTTCAAACAGTCAGGAAACCAGACACCCTGGGGCAGGCAGACAGTCCTGTGCTCTGTGCTGAGGGCTCCCAGCCACAGACCTGCTGCAGTCCTGGCTTTCTCACCCCAACACCTCCCTCAGGGGCCCCTCTGTGGGGACCTTGCTGAAATCTGGACTAAAGCAGCCCTAAGGCCCACCAGCCCTCAGCAACGCCCTCCAAAGTCACCCAGCCCAGCCCTGGGTGCACACACACCTGGGAATACATCAGAGTCTTGCTTTTCTCTCTGAAGCCACCCCGTGCCAGCTGCCTTTCCCCATGCAGGCACCTCCAACCCCTCTCTGGCTTATGCCATGGGTAGGGATCACTAGTTTCCCTATGTCACGATAGACAGTGCCCCCGTTGTAGCACAAGCTCAGCTTTAATTTGGAATCCCAAGCTCCAGTGGGATCCCTGAGCCACTCCTGAAGTAGCTGAGAGCAGCCAGCACTTGCTTGGTGGCACACAACACCCAGGGCACTGTGTGAGGTGACAGGCATTAATTAGCTCTCAGACACTCACACTCACTGACCAAAGAATCTAAGCCAGGAGACACTCTCACAGTGACATCTTCATCCAGCAGGGAATGGATGTGGCAAGCATGGCAACAAAGGATAGAGGAATGCTTGCTGTGCCCACCCAGCTCCTCAGACACCAGGGACCACACGTGCCAGAGCACATTCCAGCTCCACGACTTTGTGGGAAGCAAAACTCCATCACAGCCCCAGAAATGCCCGCGGCATCACCCAAACAGTCCCCGCACACTTACGAGTTTCTTCTTCTGTTTGGAACCATCCTTGTACACAAGGACCACGGCAGTTTTGAACACTGGAGGAGAAAGTTAAGAGACAAAAGCTATGGAGTCACAGAATTCCAGGATCCTGGGATAGTTGGGGTTGGAAGGGACCTTAGAGATCACCCAGACCAACCCCTCTGCCAAGACAGGGTCACCTGGAGCAGGAATTTGGGATTTTGGGGATGTCCCCAGAGCTGGAGACTCCAGGCCCTCCCTGGGCAGCTGTTCCAGGGCTCTGCCCCCTCCATGGACAGAAGTTCTCCCTCAGGTTGAGGTGGAACTCGTTGTGTGTCAGTTTATGGGCACTGCTCCTCATCCTGCCCCTGGCACCACTGAGCAGAGTGTGGCACCATCCTCTGACAGCCCTTGGGGTGTTTGTGTGGATTGAGGGGAGGTTTGTGTGGATTGAGGGGGTATTTGTGTGGATTGATGGGATGTTTGTGTGATTGATGGGGTATTTGTGTGATTGATGGGGTATTTGTGTGGATTGATGGGGTATTTGTGTGGATGGGTGTTAGTGTGGATTGATGGGGTGTTTGTGTGATTGATGGGGTATTTGTGTGGATTGATGGGATGTTTGTGTGGATTGATGGGGTATTTGTGTGGATTGATGGGGTATTTGTGTGGATTGACAGGGCATTTGTGTGGATTGACGGGGTATTTGTGTGGATTGATGGGGTATTTGTGTGGATTGATGGGGTATTTTTGTGGATTGATGGGGTATTTGTGTGGATTGATGGGGTATTTTTGTGGATTGATGGGGTATTTGTGTGGATTGATGGGGTATTTGTGTGGATTGATGGGGTATTTGTGTGGATTGATGGATCCCCTCTCAGCCTTTCCTTGCCAAGAGTGACCAAACCCAGCTCCATAGCCTGTCCTCAAGAGCTTGGAATGGGTGCCCAAGCACACAAACCTTTCACCTGAGCCAGGAAAACTACCAGAGAGCAGAAGTGAGCACTGCAGCAAAGAGACAAGCCCACATTTAAATTCCAGCCAGCCCTGGGGAATGCTCAGATACTTTCAACATCTGCTAAGGCACAGCTGCCAGTCTTTAAGGCATGTGAAATAAAAGTCCTGGGATACAAACCGAACGCTGCCAGCTCAGGTTCCTTCTTCCACTTGCCCAGGGAAGCAGGAGGGTTCAGCCATATCACTGTGTTATGCAAGAGCAAGTCCCCCATGGAAAGGTCGGCGACCTGCCAACACCAACACACGCACGAAGGCAAGGGCTTTAATCAGCTCAAGGAATCTGATGTCAGTTTTCAGCTCAAGAAAACTTGCATGAAGTCTAGTCCTGAACAAAATCCCCCCCCCCCCCCGAAAACTTCTGGAGTATTTCATCAGCTGGCTGCAAACAGATGCATGTAAACCCTTAATTAATGAGCATAAATTAGGGTAAATTAAACTCAAGAGTCCAGCTCTTGGAAGTTAGGGTCAAAACCAGATGTTTTCTTTGCCTTTGTCCCCCTTTGTCCATTTTCCTCCCTACCAGTTTCTTTGCATTTGGCTGGAATATTTAAGCACATATTCAGTTTGGGGTGAGGTTTAGAGACTGCATCAGGTGCAGTGGCCAAAGCAGCGCCTCCCCACAGTTGCTGTGGATCTTGACCTTGCCCAAAGGCTCCTCTTTGGACACCACACTGCAGGGAACACACTAAGAAAGGAGTTCCCAGCTGCTGGGAGATGCAGCAACCAGACCTCTGTCCTTATGGTCCCCAGAGTGACAAACTGAGGGCCATTCCCAGCTCAGGGGGATGTCAGCCCATCCCTTCACCCTCCCCTCAGTGAAGTATGAATTCCGTTCAGTTCAGGTCTCCAATTGAGCTGGGATTTATCTGTTTGCACCAGGATTTACTTCAGTGGCACAGCAGGAAAGGTAAATAGTGGATCCAGCTTAACAGGCACCAAAATAACCCTTTCCTCTCTAAATCTGATTGTTACCTCTTTTTTCTCCCCAGTTTGTTCCGCTATGAGTTGGTCAAACACTGCCCCATATTCTTCATGGATTTTCTGCATTTCATTAATGTGGCTGGCAACTTTGTTCATTGTTTTGATGGCCACTGGAAGAGAGACAGGGGGTGAGCAGAAAAGAGTTTTAACCCTCTGAGAGGAAGGCATGGGGGGCGGTTCAAGAGCAGAGGTGAACCAGAGGAAAGCGGGGCTAAGTCCTTACCATCAAGGTGATAATGTTCTTCGCTGTCCACGTCAGTGAGAGCAAAGAGCTCCTTGAGCAGCAGGGGGTATTTGAGTATCCTCTGGATGGGTTTGATGAGGTAAGACTCCAGGGTGGAGGAGTGCTGCCGGCGCGGGTTCTGGGCATCCAGGAACGCCTTGAACGCAGTGTCTGTCTTGGCTGCCAGAGGCAAAGGAAGCCATTGGATCAACGAAAAATCATGCCCTGAGAAAGCAACTTTTCCAGGCTTAAATTGGTTTATCCGGAGACATTTTGGGAGACAGTGCAGATTTGCTGGGCCTGCAGAATTAGATTTACGCCCTCCAGGATTTGAGTCACTGACACTCTCCCCGGATGTGCTATTTAGGATTTCACAGCAGGCATCCACCTCCAGCACTTTGGGCAATTTTTAATTGCACTACCCATGATAGAATTTCCTGAGTGGGAAGGGCCCCACAAGGATCATCCAGTGCAACCCCTGGCCCTGCACAGCCACCCCAAATCCCACCCTTTGCAACCCTCGAGTGCTTTCCAAATGCTCCTGGAGCTCTGTGGGACCGTGCCCATGTCCTGGGGAGCCTGGGCAGTGCCCAGCACCTCTGGGGGAAGAACCTTTCCCTGATCTCCAACCTAAACCCCTCCAGACACAGCTGCAGCCCTTCCCTGGGTGCTGTCACTGTCCCAGGGAGCAGAGCCCGGAGCTGCCTCTCGGGAGGAGCTGCAGACAGCAGAAGTACTTCTGGCCTGGCAGCTATTTTAGAGCAGCACAAACTGTTTGAATCATCTGCTCCCTTTAAGCAAAGTCTCACATTGGACATTTGTGAGAAGTCACTGCTTCTAAGCCATGGTGCACCCACAATATTGGCAAGTCTGGTTCTTGTTACCTCATTAAACCTTAAAATGCAGCACTGAGTCACAACAACCATCAGGAGCTGGTGAGAGGCAGGAGCAGAAACTGGGGCTAATGCACCAGATTTTCGAGCACAGGCAGACTGGACACCTGATTGCCATCATCTTTTCCACCTGACTGCTATGAATTTATAAAATTGCCATTTTCTCTGTTGCTCCCTCCACTGGAGCATAAGGAGAAAAGGAAGGAGGAGGTGGTATTTATAGACATACAAATTATTCAGTGCAGGAGCGATTCCACACAATTGCTTTTATTGGAGTCGTGTCCCCTGCTGGGGTTGGGGTTTTTTTGCAGGCAGTCCCTGATTTCCATACAGCAACTTGAGTTTCAAATGCAAAAGCCACCTGCACCTCAGCTGAGGACACCAAGTGACACCTGAAATACACTCCCAGGCTGTTGAAGAGATTTACCTCTGGAATAGAGTTTTAAGTTCTGTTTATGCCATAATTCAAGCACAACACTTTCTCATTTATAAATACAGTCAGCAATGGAAAAGAAAAGCAAAATAACCAGATCTACCTAGTCTACAGCTTTAACATTAGGGTCCAATAAAATAATGCCAAAAGAAAGCATGGATGTGACTAGCAACAAATAATTTATTTATGTATTCCACAGAGCTGCCAAGTATTCTTTGCAGCACAGGGAATAAAAGTTTACAAGCAGAAATGAAAAAAGGAAAAATGCACAGAAAAAAAACCCAAACCTACCAAGAAACAAAAAAACCTCAAAATTTTTGACTGTCAGACATGCAGATGTTGTTTCAAAACCAAGAGTTCCTCCCTCAATGGCATGGCTGCTACAACTGGAACCATTTGTTTGTTTAATGTCTTGGCCAAAAAGGAACTGCACGAAGCACTGGTAGCTCCATGAGATTTACACTTCCACAGGGGAAAACACCCCTGTGAGGCAAGCTGGCCCAGGAGCCAGACCACAGGGCTTTTATCCCCAGCCCAGCAAGCCAAGCTCTGCTAGGAATTCTGACATGGAAACTTCTCAGGCAAACTGGAATGAAGGCAAGAGGAAGGAGAGAGGGGAGAGAGGGCTAAAATATTTTGCCAGCTTCCATAAAACATTCTCCCAGGCTGATCCTCTCCTGGTGTTCCACCACATTGGCTGGGGCTTCCATGGGATTGCCACCAGCCAGGATTCCTGGCACAAACTCCAGGAGGATCCAGAGGTCACTATGGAGCCAGCACTCCTGGTTCCAGAGCACACAGCACAGAGCCAGAGCCACGATGGGATTCCCATGCAGGAAACCTCCCCACGCCACTGGAAACAAACCAAAGCCAGCAAGGGACAGTAAACAACGTGTGGGGAGAGAAAAACTGCAAGCAGGGTGAGCCAGCTCCTGCAGTGAGCTGCTCAGGTGTCACCCTGGGGTGGTCCCACAACACAGAGCGCTCTGGGAGCCTCTCCAGATTGACTCCCTACTCCACAGGCTCCTGGAGAGCAGCCAGGCATGGGTGTGCCCCCATTCCTGTCCTCAGAGGTTTGGGGTGCACTGACCACATGTGGCTGTGACAGCTTGTTGGGTTATGCTCTTTTCTGACCCAGGGATGGGGGAACTGAGAGGCGTTTTAAAAACTTGGATTCCATTTTCAGTTTCATGGGAAGGGTGAGACAATACAGACATTATAATTCATGCCATCACAATCAGAAGCCGACCATTTCCTAATTACAAAACATTATAAGCATTTCTTGGCCTATCAGCTTTAGCCACACCATGCTGTAGATGCCTTAAAGCCCATCATCTAAAACTACCCCTTTTGGGTCCTTCTACAATGCACCTTCCATAGTTCTAGTTCTGTAAAATATCTAGTCTTATTTACAAAGTCATCCTTTAAAACTTGTTTCTAGCTCCACTGCTCTCTCAACACTGTCCTGTTCCATGGCATTTCTAAGTCAGCATTTCTTATCTCAAAGTTTGCATACAGAAACACACTATGTGAGCCTTCAAGCTTTGCGAATTCTCTACTCCCACAGCAACTCTGAAAGGGGCTCTTACCTTTCACCAGGACTTTGGGGACTTTTGTGTGGCTGGCACAGAAGGCACTGTACAGCTTGAACCTGTCAGCGTAGTACAGGAAGGATCCACCCAGGGAGAACAACACTTTCTGGGATTAAAAGAAAAAAAAAACATTAGTACAAAGGCATTTAGTTACTTTGCCTTCAGCCAGGTCATCTGAAGCTTCCATCCAGCTCCTGGAGGACAGGACAATGCAGTTTTAGTGTGTCTGCACACCAAGACATCGCTGCTGGACTGAGCCCAGGGGAGGCACCAGGATGATGAGAGGGATGGAGCAGCTCTGCTGGGAGGAAAGGCTGAGAGAATTGGGATTGTTCAGCCTGGAAAGAAGCTTTGGGGTGACCTCACTGTGGCCTTGCAGAGCCTGAAGGGAGCCTGCAAGGAAGATGGGGAGAGACTCTTTCCAAGGGGCTGGAGTGACAGGACAAGGGGCAATGGCTTCAAACTAAATGAAGAGTAGGTATATATGGGATTTTGGGAAGGAATTCCTCCCTGTGAGGGTGGGCAGGCCCTGGCACAGGTGCCCAGAGCAGCTGTGGCTGCCCCTGGCTCCCTGGAAGTGTCCCAGGCCAGGCTGGACAGGGCTTGGATTAACCTGGGATAGTGGGAGGGGTGGAACTGGGGGATCTTGCAGGTTCCTTCCACCCAAACTGTTCTGGGACTCCATGATCCATCCACCACCAAAGAGGCCCAGCCCTGGTGTGTGGATTCAGCCTCTGTAATCAGCACCATCAGCCAAGCCCCAGCCTGGAGGCAGCACTGACTCCACAGGGAGTTAACTCCAGAGCTGCATCTGGAAGCCTCACTGACCTCAGCACAGAGAGGACTGGATGTGTGACCCTCGGGGCACTGAGGAGCTGCAGGCAACACTCATCCCTCACAAACACACCAGGGGCTTCACCTGCTTGGAAATGAGCTGGTGTTCAGGGTCAAACACAATCCCAGAATGTCTTGGGAACCAGACAGCACCTGGTGAGGGGCTGAGAGCACACGTGGGCAGCCTGGGGACAGTGAGTGGGAGAGGGGAAGCAAACTGCAGAACTGAAACCACAGAAGCCCACATTTCATTCACACCCAGCTGCTTTCAGACAGGGCAGAACTGAAAGTGAGCTGGGTGCAGGTTTATGGGAAGAGCTGGAAGCAGCAGCATTCAGGAGATGGAGTTTTCTCTGGAAGGACCCTTCACTGTCACTCCTCTCCTACAGCTCAGAGCACACAGGGGCCAGAAGAACTATTATTTTTTATTATTATTATTGTTATTCCTGTCCTTTACCAAGGTGAGTGGTGCTCAGAGCCAGAGTGGAACTCTCCACAGGAAAAGCACTCTATCACCTCCTTGCCATGCCTCCACTACCAGTACCACTGCATTAGACACCAAATGAAATCTGCTTCCACGTCTCCCTGGGTTTTAAATGAAGTTTCCAGAGCTGCAGTTTACATTTCTACCTGTGAAGATGCACACCTGCTGAAAGCCAGAAGTATCTGCCACTATGGACTGAAAGTGGAAATACAAAATTCCATCTATTGCTCTGATCTGTAGCCCCAGAGAGCTTCTGAACATGAGACTTGTCAGGACAAGGATTTTATGTAACTTTCCATTTCTAGCATTTCCTGACAGCTCAAGGCAAGAAATCTGGCAGAAGGGCAAGAATAGAACCAAAAAGCACATGGTTTCTAGTGCTCTATGTGGCTAAATGTAGCATAAACTACAATTGCAGCAGGATGATTTTTCAGCAGCACCAGCATCAGTTGAAAGTCAATCTTAAATGGAAGCAGATGCAGGTTTTTACATGAACAGTGGCAACAGTCAGAAAAATACGATGGAGAGTGTTAAAGGTTTCCTCAGAATTTAAACAATGAGGTAATGCAAATAATGTGCTTTTAATATATAAAAGTAAACAATTTTTACCTTAAATTGCTCAACTTTTTCAAGCTTTTCCAGGTCTGGAACCAGCCTTACTCCATCTTCCAGAGTTTTCAAGAACTCTACCTGGAATGCTACCATTTCAGTCAGATTCCCAAAGAGAACATCCAGCTAATAAAAGGAGAAAAAAAGCAGAATGCTGAAAATACCACTTTGAGGTTAAATTGTGTTTTCTAGAACTGCAGCAATTCTCAGAACAATTGTAACACAATGTGATGTCAGGAAAAAACAAGCTGCAGACATTACTGAGCAGCACCTTGATGCTGCACTTAATCCATTATTTGAAAGAAATGGAATTTGGTGAAATTAATTTCAGACAAACAAGGATCAACATACCTCATCTGGTGTGAGGAAGGTTTCTTTCTGTAGAGGCTTCAAGTATCTCTCCATCAGACAATTTAAGTCCTGAAAATTCAGAGAAAGATTCCCACGTTGGTCCCTCAGACTGCCTCTGGATATTTACTGAGGTGGCTTACCTAATCTGAGCATTTTTCCTTTTTACACACAACACGAAATAGCTGGATTTCACAGCATTTAAGACAGGAAAATGAAACAATTCACACTTTTCTAGTTCCAAAACCAAGACCAGATCTCAGCGAGCAGGAACTGCACGCCAGCTAAGCCACTTCAGGAGGAAAACAGCCGAACCATTTGGAAAGGCCTTCTTTCCGTGCTTCAAGTGACATTTTAGGTGCAGATTGTAGAAGTGAATGCAAGTTCACTTGAGACCCAGTTCCAGGATGACCAGATCCAAGTTCACCAAGAGATGCAGAGGTGAAGCACAGCCTGGAGAGGCAGAGAAGCAAGCAGGAGAGCTTTGCAGGGGAGCTGAGGCTGAAGCCCTCACCTTGACGTAGGTGCGCTCGGTCTCCAGGAGCTCACAGATGACCTTCCTCAGCTTGTCTGCGTCCGTGAGCTGCCTCATGGTGCTCAGCTGGGGCCCTGCACAGTCCTGGGGGGGAGCACTGCAGTCAGAGGGGTTCATTTCATGCAGACTGCGACAGAAAGCTGCGACCTGCTCTGTGCTCTTTGGAGAGAAAGGAGAGGAGAGAGCAGTGGTAATATTGGAAGTAAGAGCCAGAGGAACAAAGGGGCTGAGGAGGGTTTGCAGCTGAGCAGCTGCAGCTTGGACACTTCTCAAAAGGCACCACAAGTGTCTATCCTGTCTCCCTGTGACTGGGGATGAAGAAAAGAAAAAAAAAAAGGAGTTGCAGAATTCAAATTAATTAATTGAAGTGCTGTTCAACTCCATTCCTGGTCTCAGACACACGTGAATTTTAATTAAAACGAGTTTGTCCAGCACTTAAGATTGACAAACTCACAGAGAGTGCCAAGAATTGGGAACCAAAAATGCCTGTGCAAACAAAACTCACAGCCCAGCCCCCTGCCAGTTCCCCTGCAGCCGTGCTGTGAACAGCTCTGCTGCCACAGAGGCAGAAAGCACTCGGGCTGGGCTGTGGGGAAGCAGAGCCTCGCAGCTAAAGCCCCTCCAAAGCACAAGGTCTTTGGGCAAGCAGCTGTGTCCCCAGGCTGTGTCTGGAAATGTGCTTCGCAGGGTGAACTTCCTCCCCGTAAGCGCCGCTTCCCAGAGCTGCTCCATCTCGCTGCTTCCTTCAATATTTAATCAGCTGCCTATATAAAAAGCCAGTTATCCTCACTTCACCCCCTCGTGTTAGATCATTTCCTCCCATCTTTCATTACACTGAAGAGTTTGGAGCAGGAATAGTCTCTGGTGTCAGTGATGACAGCCCCAGGCTTCCAGGATTGCCAAGGCGGCCGTGGGCTGGCTCCATCCCTCCCAGAGACCTGGAGGGAAAAGAGCTGCTCCAGGGAGCACAGCTGATCTCCTGCCACAGGACCTCAATGCAGGCTCAGTGATTTCCCAGCACTGCCTCTACAGCCCCCCAAGTTCAGCAATTTCTCCATGCAAAGGGTGGCCAGGCACTGGCAGGGGCTCCCAGGGAGGTTTGGAGTGCCCATCCCTGGAGGTGTCCAAGGAATTCCTGGATGTGGCACTCAGTGCTCTGGGCTGGGGACAAGGTGAGGATTGGGCACAACTTGGACTCCATGGTCTCAGAGGTGTTCTCCAATAGGGGTAATTCTGTAATTCTGTGGAACAACTGACCCAAAATCAGCCTGTTCAACCAGGGAAATGCAAAGAGAGCAGAGGAGAAAAAAAAAAAACTAACAAAAAAAAAAAAGAGAGAGAGAGAGAGAGAGAGAAAAGCACATCTTCACCTTGCAGTTTGGAGACAAAGCTCTGCCCCTGGGACATCACTTCACTCCCACCCACTGGTAGTTGTGATCTCCATGTTTTTTAAGCCATGCAGTCTGCTCACACAGAGCTATTTCCTCTCCATGCACGCACAATCCATGTTAGGACAAGGAAAGATTTCCACCCCTTTCCCTTAGAGCTCTCTTGGGGCTGCAAATGCTCCCTGAGGTCCCACTGCACAGCACACGAGCAAAGATGCTCATTACACAAAGGATCATTTTCTTCAGGACACTTGTAAGCCAGGACCTCATTGTAACTGGCTGTCTATACAAAAATGCCTTTTGGACTCACTTCATTCCAGGGAAAATATCCACCTTCAGTTTCTGGGGTTCAACTCAGATGTGGAAGAAAGGAAAAATATTGCAAGTTGAAGGCAGGAGGAAGCAGTGAGTTGGACCAGTCCATCTCCAACTCACTCTGCTCCTGGCACGCGTCACTGAGATTTGAGATTTATTAATCTTAATTATTCAATAATTCCTGTTATTTCTCAGCAAGGTTCCACCCACACTGAATGTGCTTTTAAGTATAAAGCACACCCAAACTTTTGGATTAGAGCTGTATCAGATTTCAGCAGGCGTGACCTTGATCCCAACAGCCCCAAATCCCCCAAGGGCAGCGGGTGAAAGCCTGGCTCCAGCACAGGTTGAAACACCTTCCCAAGCCCCCTGCTCTGCTGAAGGCACAGAGAACTGACAGCTCAGATGTGATAAGCTGAGCCTGCAGAGACCCGGGACAGGCAGGGATTTGCTCAGCAATGTTTGGCTTTGCTAGCACTACTTGAGGCAGACGTGTCCAGTGGTGTTATGCTTTAAGATCCAAATGTACAAATAAAGCCAGTTCTAATGCATAAAGCACAATCTGCAATCAAACCCCAAAATAAACCAAGTGTTTTAAGCAGATCCTCCCATCCTGTGCAGGCTCCTGCAGGCAAAGATGGGTCACCCAGAAAAAGAGAGCGCGAAAATCCGCTTGGGGTGTGAAACACCAGCTCAGCACTGAAGTTGAAATAACTCACGGAGGCATGTGGTGTGCCCCAGCAGGAGCACTTACACCCACATGGCAGGAAGGAAGTGTGGAGGACTTCCCAAAGCCTTATCTGCACTTGTGCATGCTCAATTCGAGGGTTGCAGCCACGGTCAGTGCTGCCCTGCCCCACATCTCCAGGGGAACTGCCCACACACCACACACCCCCGGGCACAGTCAGGGCCACAAACCTGTTCTCGTGCTTGCCCACTGAGCAAACAGCTGCGGGGTGCGAGTGGGAAGCTCTCCCAAGGTGTCTCCTCAAGGCTGGGGGCTCCTGGCCACCCCAGAGCCCTGGGGAGTGATTGGGACTTGCTGAACTTTGTACTCTTAGCCAAGGGATATAAAGCATTGGCTGTGCACATATAATCCTTCAGACATAAACCACTGACCAGGTCTGGGGCTAGAGCAGATCCAGCTGCACCCAAACCCCTCTGAATTTAGCAGCTCAGAGGGTCCTTCCTGACCCTCATCCCTCAATGGGAGGTTGCAGTAAACAATCAAGTGTGCCACACCATCAAGCCTTTGTTATACCACCATCATATTGACCAGCAAACTTGGTTACCTCATCAGTCCACATCAATAGAAATATTGTTGTTTCTCTCCTGGAACTGAAATGCTTGACTCCACCTGCAACAACTGCTGTGCTTCATGCCTGAGCACAATCCTGTCTACCTGGTATTCCCTTTAAAAAATCCATTTCCAGACACAAAGCAGACACACACTGCACACGGGGGCTTCGGGGCACAGCTATTTTGGTGAAAACTCTCAAGCAGATTTCACAAAAGCCTCTCTGTCCCCATTTTCCCAGAGAAAGTGCATAAGTAGGGACGGTCTGGAAGGGAAACAGATCCTTTTATCTCCCTGCAGCAGCTCTGCCAGCAGTGACAATGACAGCACTAAACCAGGATTTCTCATGGGGAATTACGGCATCACACTTCAGGCACAATCCCGCAGGCAATCCCTTCAAAGAGCTGGAAATGACAGAGGGCTGCCACAGCTGCAAAGTGGAGTTCACAAACATTAACCCCTCCTCGGGAAGGGGCTCAGCAGAGGAGCCAAGCTCACACCCTTCCCTCGGAGGAGGATCAAGGACAGTCACAACCACGGGGCTGCTGGCCGCAACGGGGAGCTTTGGCTGCCCCGTAGTGTAGAAAGCCATTTCCTCCTGGTGTTTGCCATGCAAAGACATCCAGGTGCCTGGGCGCGAGGCTGCCTGGCCCTGGAACAGCGCAGCGCACCTCTGGGCAGCGCACTGCAAGCGGCAGCGCCCGCCCAAACAAAGCGCATCCCTGCAGCACTGCCAGCGCCGCGGCACGGCAGCAAGAGCTGCATCCCTGCAGCTCAGCCCGGGACGCCGAACTGCCAGCGACAATGCCCGGAGCGCCGCTGCCGAGCCCGTCCCCTCGGATCCGCTCACCAGGTACAGCATTCGGAACAGGGAGTCCCCGTCCCTGCCGGCGCTCTCGCTCCGCAGCTTTCGGCTCCCCCTCCAGAGCGCCGACATCGCCGGAGAGGCGGCGCCGCGGGGCCGTCACCGAGCCGGCAGCGCAGCCCCGGTGCCGCACATCGCCGGCGGCTCCCGGCGGCTCCCCCGCTCCTCCCGGGCACCCCGAGCTGCTCCTGCTCCTCCTGGGTTAGCTCCTGCTCCTCCCGGGCACCCCGGGCTGCTCCTGCTCCTCCCGGGCACCCCGAGATGCTCCTGCTCCTCCCACGCACCCCAAGATGCTCCTGCTCCTCCCAGGCTCCCTGAACTGCTCCTGCTCCTCCCAGGCACCCCCAGATGCTTCTGCTCCTCCCAGGCACCCCGGGCTGCTCCTGCTCTTCCCAGGCACCCCGAGATGCTCCCGCTCCTCCCAGGCTCCTGCTCCTGCTCCTCCCAGGCACCCCGAGATGCTCCTGCTCCTCCCAGGCACTCCGGGCTGCTCCCTCCCCGTGTGAGCGGGGCAGGGCAGTGCCCAGCTCGTCCCCGGCAGCGCAGCCTCCTCCCCTCCCGTGCCATCTGCTCACCGGGGTCCCGAGCTGGGCGCCGCTGGAGGAGGCAGCTCCGGCAGAGAGGCTGGAATGCGGCGGAGCGAGGGCAGCCGGGGAGCAGCAGGAGCAGCAGGAGCAGCAGGAGCAGCAGGGACAGCAGGAATATCCGTGTGCGCTGCCTGGGGCTCGGCAGAGCCCGCTGCCTGCCAGCAGCACCGCTCGGGAATACCAAGCAGTGGAAGGGAACGGATGAAAGGAACTTAAAAGAGCCGGTTCTGCCGCTGGAAACCGACCCCGCAAATCCCCCTTTTAATCCTTTCACGTCTACTGCAACACGCTGAAGGTTTGGAGACTTACGCTGGTCTCGAGTAATGCTGCAGAGAGCAGCCGACCTACTTTTCTTGGAAAAAATCCCTCCGAGTGGCAGGGCGTGCACACACAGCCCATCAGCCACGCTCCCCAAGCACCACTGCTGCCAGGTAATTGGCCTTTACTGCCACAGGCACATGTCTGCAAATAGAAACAGGGAGAAACCAGTGTCCTGCAGTAATTCTAGCTGGTGACACTTCTTACAGCACATCCCCAGTTAAATTCAAAGGACCACGACAGGGAAAGAAAATACACAAAGACTGATTTTGAGACCCAATACAGCACCTATTTTAGCCTTTGGCAACCCGCAACATCAGGAACTCATATACTCAGTTTTCTGGGTGCCCCCTTGGAACCTCGGTATTGAAAAGGCCAAAATAATCAGGTCACCACAGGGGCAAGTAAACACTGAAGAAATTGCTCTGGTGTGAAATGTTTCTGATGTTCTGTTGAACAGAGGCTGACACAAACACTGACAGCCTGCAATTTGGTGCTAGATGAAAACAAGCCTGAAAAGGTGGCAGAGAGCAGGCTTTCCTTTCCCCCACTCTTCTCCCTCCCAGCTCTCTCCTCCCCTTGGCTCCTAAATGAAATGGGGACAGAAAGGAAAGGCAGAAATCCACCCCAGAGCAAAAACAACTTGTAGAAAACCTCAGGCCAGGGCCAGCTGCATGGTTTCAGGAAAAGGGTTGCACCTGGAAAGCGCCTTGCTTGCCACCCTTCACAGGGATGTCATCCCAAGAGATAAGAGGTGAAATCAGATAGGGAGTGAGTCCAGAGAACAGCAGCTACCCCACACCACTGACACCTCAGCCCACCTTGGAGAAGGGTTTCCAGTCTTTTACCAGAACAGACACAGACACCTCATCTTCCCTTATTCTACAGAATGGAATCTTTGCTTTGGCAACAGCGATGGAGAAGAAAGCTCTGCATTATCAGGCCTTTAGGATATACAGAAAGCAAGCTTCTCTGAAAAGAGAGGAATCCTCAGGGCTCCTGCTGCACCTCCAAATCCTTCAGCACCACCACAGCTCGGAGGCTTTTGCAGATTAAGAAGCAAAAGCCCCACTTTGAAGGAAACACACACCCACGTGCACACATGCTGGGCTGGGGGAAGGGACAGAGGCAGGAGGAGGAGGAGGAAGGACACATTCCAGTGCCTCCTGTGTCACACAGCCCCAAGCCACCTGCCTGGCAGAGGCAGAAGGGCCCAAGCCCAGCTTTTGGTGGGATTTCCCCCCACTTACCTTCACACAAAGCCTGTGCTAGGAGAGCAGATGAACGCGGGCTGCGAGCACCTCGCTCCTCTCCTCTTCCCATGCATCATTAATGTGCCCTAGGATCTCTTTGCTGGCTGGAGAGCCACGGAGCTTCCTGGGGAAGCTGTCCCTCTCTGCAGCGCTCCCTGGGCATGGAGCCCTGCCCCAGGACTGGCACAAGACACCCCAGAGGCTACCGTGGGATCTCCAGCTCCTGTCGCTGCCTCTGTGCTGGAAGGAGGGGAGCTCTGCGTTTGGTGGGGAGCTCCGATGCTGGTGAAATGGGAACATTCCCCTGCTGACCATCCCAGGAATGGATGGGAGTGCTCCTGCCCTGCTGTAGCCAAAAAGGGCAGAAAAATAAGGGAAGTGTCCCTGAGCTCCACCATCCACAGCTGGGACCAGGATGGGATAAAAAGGGGAATGTGGCATGAGGGCAGAGCCTTCCCCTTGCCATGAACAGAAATAACTAACCTAACTAACCCCTGTGAAACAGCCCTGAGGACACCACCTTAATCTTCTGGGCCATAATCCCAGGAGCATGGAAAGGTGTGGGAGTGCATGGACAGGAAAACACCTTTGTTTCCCTCCTCGCCATCTGTGACTTCCCATGGGAAAACACACATTCCAAGAATTCTTCCTTCCCATGCACACCAGCTTTCCCAAGCACACAGAAAAGCCAAGGGATTAGGAAAGCCCGCAGCTCAGCCTTTTTTCTTCCCCACTACCATACAATGGAATTTTTTATAGGCATTGCAGAATAATTTGGGGGTTCCTAGAGTCAGCAAGGAAGGCACTGAGTACAGAGCAGGGACAGCAGCATCCCTGAGATTGCCAAACTGAGCACCTTAGATATGTTCCACAGGTACTTGTGTCCTTCATTAGTGGGAGAACATTTCAAGCAGTTTGAAACAGAAAAAAAAAAAAAAAGCCCCACTCCCCTTCACCCCCCACAAATATAGAGACATATTTCTGTATCCCAAAAGCAAACACTCAGTGATGTCAACATTTAATTGTCAGACAGGCAGAAACTCCTCCCGTTGGAAACCAGGGCTCCTTAGAGTTGGGAGTTACTCCTCCAGGACGGAATATTGAGCATTAAAGCTGCTCATTCCTCAGTTTGACTACATCTGCTGGATGTAGAGCTAATCAGGTAATCCTTACGCCTTGTGCAGGCAATTACAGCTCCGAGCACCCAGGGGACAAGGGACAAAACCCCCCGGCCTGTGGCACAGCAGGAACAGACAGCCCTGGGAAAGCCACACTGACTCCCCAGCAGGCACCGCCTGCTCTGCCACAGCCTCCTTGGACACAACACACTGCTCAGAGCAAATGAAAATCCCACGTGTTTACAGTCAGAAATCCCAAAATAGCAACAAACACCTCCACTTACTGAAGAAGAAATTTACAGTTTAAAATCACAAGCTATCAACAAAGACTTCCACTTACTCAAGAAGAAATTTACAGTTAAAAAACCCAAACTATCAGTAAACATCTCCATTTACTAAAGAAGAAATTTACAGTTAAAAATTGCAAACTATCAACAAAGACTTCCACTTACTCAAGAAGAAATTTACAGTTAAAAACCCAAACTATCAGTAAACATCTCCATTTACTAAAGAAGAAATTTACAGTTAAAAAACCCAAACTATCAGTAAACATCTCAATTTACTAAAGAAGAAATTTACAGTTAAAAAATCCAAACTATCAGTAAACATCTCCACTTACTAAGAAGAAATTTACAGTTAAAAATCCCAATCAATAAACACCTCCACTTACTAAAGAAGAAATTTACCGTTAAAAATCCCAAACTATCAACAAACATCTCCATTTACTGTAGGAAAAATTTACAGGCAAAAATCACAAATTATCAACAAACATCTCCACTTAAGAAAGAAGAAATTTACAAGTAAAAATACGAAACTATCAACAAACACTTCCACTTACTGGAGAAGAAATTTAAAGGTAAAAATCACAAACTATTAACAAATATCTCCACTTACTAAAGAAAAAATTTACAGGTAAAAATCGCCAAGTATCAACAAATATCTCTACTTATAGGAGAAGAAATTTAAAGTTAAAAATCCCAAACTATCAACAAACATCTCCACTGACCGTAGAAGAAGTTATTTGCACTTACAAGAAAAAGTTCCTCAGTAAGACCTAGAAACAAACTGCAATCCCCTTCCCTGCGAGCAGTTCATGTTTTCCTCTATCTGGCTTCCACTGTCTGGCTATCAAGGACACAACTCCGGGCTAGAGTGACACAAGGCATCAGGAAACAAGAGGCCAAGGTCTTTTCCTTCCTTTCTCTGCAGCAGAGCAGCAAGGGACCAGCCCAGAGCTCACTACAACACAGCTTGGTTAGAACAGCAGAGAAAACATGCACGGAGGGGCAACGCCAACAAACCCAGACCTAATTCTCATTAGACCATTAACTGTGGAGAGAAACAGCTGTGAGCTCCCAGCATCACCTGTATCACCGTCCAAGACTGAGCACCAGGGTGTTTCCTATCACCATCCCAGTAGCAGTTGCATCTGGACAGTTTTCCTCATCTCCTGTTAATGGCCCATCAATGTCAGAGATAACACTCTCCAGGAGCCAGCTCTGTTTAACAGGTGATTAAGGACACACCTTGTGACTCAAAATAACATCAGCCCATTGTGAGATGCTCCACCCAGGGGGAGAAGCTAGGCATTCCCACCTGGATAAATCCAGGAATTTCTAGACAGAAAGGCAGCCTTTCCACAGGTTTCCAAGAAGACACAGCAACCACATCTGCCACTCCAAGAGGACTGCAGCCACTCCAATTTGGACTGCTACCAGCACGCTGGCCAAAGGGGTGTCAGGTTGTATTCTGACTTTGCCAGTGGTCTTCCTTTTGTATCATTGAGTGTATTTTTGTCTTTTGTTTTCCCTTTTGCCAATAAATTGTATTTCTGACTTGGAGTCTCTCACTGGTTTTGCTTTCAAACCAGAACAACCACAAATACCTAAAAGCAGTCAAGATCACCTCGCTGGATTACCAGAAGCCATCAATCATCACCTACTGTCACCACCAACCACTGTGGAGCCATCCCTTAATCGATGGCAATTAGCAAGGCGTTTGCACAAGCTCTTGGCCATAACTGGAGAGTTTTCCTTCAGTTTGAGGCAGAATGGCAGTGATTAGAGTTAGAAACCTGGATGTGAGCATGCTGCTGCTTTAAGGGAACACAGTTTAATTTACATTTGTCCTAAGCCTAGCAAAGAAAGAATAAGAAATCCCAATAATCCAGGCGGTTTAACGGAGCTGCTCTGGGGATGGAGGTGGTGAGCCAGCCCGTGTACAAACTCTGTGGGGAACATTATCACGGGGTACTGGAGATGGGAACCCACCCTGGGAAAAGGGCACGGATCTTGCTGAGGAGGCAGCAGGTGACATGGCACGGCCAAAACCGCGGTTTGCTCCATCCGGGATCATCCATAAACACCTCCACAGTAAAACCAGCGGGTTTTTTTCACCAGGACAGGTGAAAATTGAACTCCTCACCTTGCTCATCTTCTCGGCCTCATCGGACGACTCCAGGTCCTGCGCTTCCGCCTCCTCCGGGGCCGCCTCGGCCGAGCTGTCGGGGTCACTGCAGAGGGAGTGCCCTGCCAGAGCGACACGGGAGTGAAAACAAGGCCACAGCTCCCCAGAATCCCCAGGAAAAGCTGCTGCAGCCGTGGAGCTCCCATGGAACACCAACGCGTTCCAACAAGAGCTTGTGCCACAGGCACCCAAGGACCTCCGAGGAGGGCTTGCAGCACAGGAGTAAAAACAAACAGGTTAGGGCCAGACATCATTTCCCTGGCAACTGCAGATTCAGAGATAAGGCTAAAATGTCCCATTGAAATCCTGACCTTTCTACCCCAGTGGTTTCACGTGGAAACTGTGAGTGTGCAGCTCTTGGTGCTGGCCAGCCTGCCCTGGTGATTCCACTGCCTGCACTTCTGGCCTCACACACTCACTTGCTGAGGAAGCAAACCCCGTTTTAGACCTTTTTTAGGAGTCAGGACCCAATGTTCAGCTGTTGCTCAGGCAAGTTTTAGTCCCCATTATTAAAAATAATTTGCATGACTGTGCAAGATTTCCCACTTTGTTATGTCCAGAGATAATCTGGAAAAGCCAGAGTTCAGAAATCTGGAAATAACTTCAGAACATATTCAGCACACTGGGATGGAGCCAAGTTGAACACTGATGAAATGGAAAGGACATAAAAGGTAGCTCAGAGCTCAGGCCCCTCCCTGCAAAGGGAGGGCTTACCTTGGAAAAAGATGTGCCTGCAGGGGCTGTTTGGCAACACAGAATCTATTTGAAGAAGTGTTTTTTTCTGTAAGAGATTCAGTTTTCTGAACCTTGCCCAGATTTTATCGAATCTCACTATCAGCTTTCTGCTCTCCCTATTAACGTGTGAAAAAGAATTTTCAAGGTGTCCACTTAAAAAAACAGAGAAAATAAGTGCTACGTGCCTTAATTTGTGTGGGGCAGTCTGTGTTTTTTTCATTGCAATTAATTTCCCTTGTCAAGCTGTGTGAAATGCACCTTGCAGCTGTTCCTCACCCCAAACCAAGGTAATAATATTTGTTCATACCACTTTTAAGCCACCCCTTTTCCTTTTCCTGTGTGCCAAAGCCCCATTTAACCAGTTTCCTGCACTCCCAGCCAGCAGACAGGAATCTTTCACAGGAGCAGACAGACACACAGCACGTGTGCTCAGGCTGCTCCTGATGTCTTTGGCCAGCAGGGACCTGAGCAGGTTTATCTGCTGCTTGTTAAATGCAACCAGAGCAATAAAGCTGCACGTTCCTGCCCGTGAATAGCTCCCAGCTCCCGTCCCACTTCTGTCAGGATCGTTCCATCACCTGCTTTTTGCCCTGTGAGCCCTTATTTAGCTCTGCCAGGAGAGTGAGCAGTGCTGCTTTCCCTCCTCCTGACCTCTGCCATTTGCTGCCTTCACGGGACACGAAGGAATTAGAAGGGGAAATCCAAAAAAGCAGCAGGAAAAGGGGGTCAAACCCCTGTGTGTGGCCCCAGCACACAGGGAGGTCACAGGAGCCCCTCAGCAGAGTCACACCTGTGACAGTGTGACCAATGCCCATTAAATATCTCCACTTGTGGCTACAACCAGCACAGGAGATGGAAGTTTTCTATCACTGCAGCAAAGGTGCTGTGGCTTAAAGGTCTGGAGAATCATGGAAAGCTTCACCACCAGCCCAACACTTGGCTATAATTTTCCATGACTGCTGCTTCCAGTCTGCAGGGCTGGTGTAACTCAAGGTTTTAATGAGAATTCCACAATGTGTGGGACCTCTCCTAAGGCCTCCTTCTTGCTGCCAGACCATATATTTATTTATTACTACTTATATATTTATTTCAGTGCCATGGGAATAAATACCCCGAGCCAAGCTCTGCCAGCTGCAGCACAAAGCTCCAAGCGTGCACCCTGCTAACAAAATGCACAGCAGTGCCTAAGCTTAAAAACACCCCAATATCATCCACTTGGGCAGGTTAACAGCAGCTTCCTTCATCCAAATGCTGCCAGAGAATGGCCCTGTTATGACAACAGAGTGCCTTGCTGAAGAGGCTCTGTCATTAAATGCCCCAGTTTTGATAGGAGTTGGTAGGGAATGGTGCCTAGGATTGAATTTTCATTTAAGATGGCATTTCACATATAAATCAGCAGTAAAACAGGGGAGTGCATCCTTTTTCCTTTCTCACAGAAGAATTCTGGTTAGCTCTGAAACACTGAACTATGAGGAGTGTGTGCCCTGGGACACCCAGAACGAGGGATTCATTTCATGGGGAACCAGGGATTCATTTCCATGGGAAAATGGGGAATCAGGGATTCATTTCCATGGGGAAAAGGGGGGACCAGGGATTCATTTCCACGGGGAAAAGGGGGAACCAGGGATTCATTTCCATGGGGAAGGAGGGATTCATTTCCATGGGGAAATGGGGAACCAGGGATTCATTTCCTTCGGGAAATGGGGAATCAGGGATTCATTTCCATGGGAAGGAGGGATTCATTTCCAGGGGGAAATGGGGAACACCAGCCTTGCCTTCTGCGGGTCCAGCCCCGGCGAGGCCGCCAGAGGGCGAGGCAGCACCGCAGCAATTTGGGGAATTCGGGATGAAAAATGAAACCTTATCCCGAAGCCCTCCGGTGGCTGCTGCAGGAAGTGCCCCGGAATTGCTACATCAAGAACAAGAACAGCGCTACAATAAGCCTGAAATCAGCCCCGTGAAAATAACCCTGAAGAAATTAGGGTCACTGCTGGCCTCAGGTGGTTCTGAAATCCAAATTTCTCAGCCCAAGGGGGCCCGTATGGACGAGGATGGAATAAAAACCAGTGGCTGCTCTTACAGTGCAGCAGAAGTTTGTTTCAGTTTTACAGCACGGATTTAGCCTGTGTGTTAATAACTCCATCCTCTGGCTGCTCTCTGAGCCACAAAATAACAAAAACACCCACCTGTTCCTATCCAGCAGACTGATACACCCATTGCAAGCAGGGGGGCACTTTCTTTTTCAGTCTTTATCCATTCTGCATGGTGATTTATGTGCCTGACATATGCTAAAAGTCTCCAAAATCCAGGAGCAGGCAAAGCCTAAACCTCAGAGACTCTGCCCCACACTGAAAGAAGGGAGTGAATTGACCACGAACAAATCTGGGTACTACTCCCATTCCCAAATCCCCTTCCAACAGCAGAACACCTTCCTGGTGCTCTGGGGAGATCCAAGGCTGTGTTCCCAGCTCTCATTCCCTGCACCCAGGGGAGCAGAACGGGCAGGCAGAGCACTCCTCGTGGGCAGGGGAGACAGACCCCACTGATCCTTTTAGGCACTAAGGAAAACCTCCAGACAGAACCAGAGCTAGTCCTCCTCTGCCAAATTTATGCAGGCTGTGTCAGCAGGAGAGAACCCAGAGCCAGGAAAAGCAGTAAGAGATGAAAGGAACAAAACCTGTGGCTCTGCAAAGGCACAGCTCTTTTGCAGCTCCACGGGGAAAGCATCCATCGTGCCCAGGATGGCAGTTCTCACATCAATCAGAGCTATAAAACCCAAGGGCACTTCCACAATCACCTGTTCAGCAAACACAGTGAAGTAACCACGGCCACAGAGCTGAACTGCAGCTCCAGCCCCAAGCTCAGCATGTGCAAGGGAGTTCCAGATGATGGAAGAGCTGTGAGCGATGTCAGATTTAACTGGAGCTCTGGCAGACACTCCAGGGAGGTCCACTCCCAAAAACACAGCCCTGCTTTGCTCCTCTATACCTCCCACCGAGCAGCAAGGCACCAGGAAAGCTTCCTCACAAAAACAAAGTAACAGGCATCTTTCACATTTTGAAAATACACAGTATCGTTTGCCTCATACAAAAATAAAATCGACCCTTTGCTGCCTTCACAGCGGGAGGAGGATTGCTGGGGGAGAAGAGGATGCTGAGACAGCAGCATGACCCTAGCCCCAGATGCTGGATTCCTGGAGAAGGGATGTGCCCAGAGGTGCTGTGTGCCCCCTGGCACTGTCACCCTGCTGGGGAGGCTGCAGTGCCTCGGCCACAGGCAGAATCTGTGCCCTGTAAATAAAAAAGTGTTCAGCAGAAATCATGGAATCATCTGCCTGCCCAGCCAGACTGCCTGCAATCAACAAGGACACAAGTAAATAGGTCAGTGGGTATTGCATGCTTGGCTGCTCTCTGCAAGAAGCTGTGGAGCCAAGAACAAAAATCTAAAATAGCACCACAATATCCCATATACAAGCACAGACCCCTTTTTAAATGTCATGTAGATTCCACTTCAGGTAACAGGAGCAGAAAATGCAAGGCTTCAATAGAACACTGTGCTCTACACACACCTAACTGGAGGGAAATGGGTGGGGAACATTCCCAGTCACACACTTGGGTGCAGAGCCCTGATTTCACTCCCACCTCGGGCTAAGCCATCCCAAATTAATTCATGTGGCAACTACAGAGGCTGCCAGGGACACCTGCACTGCTCCTGCTGGCTGAAAAGACATATTCCCTTCTTTTGGGGAGGAACAGATCCCAGCCCAACAGCCCCTGTGGTCAGAAGGAATGTGGGTGTCGGGAGAGCTCTGTGTGAACACAGAAATCTCTGCTCCCAGGGCAGACACCCCCCTCAGGGAAAAGCTGAGCTCCGAGGACCCAGCACTCAGGGTTTCAGTGACACATCACGGGCAAAGACAAGAGGCTTGTGAAAAGCTGCAGCTGAGCAGCAAATGGGGGCATCTTGTGGCCAAGCTATGAAAATGTACAGGACTACTGCCTCGATTTTCCAGCACGAAAGCCTAGCTGGGAAAACTTCCCTAAAAATTAAAAGGGGAAAATTTCATGAAAATGTTGAATTTTAACTGCTTGTGTAGGTTTAGTCCACACCTTACACGAGGTTGCTTTTAGCAGTCCCCTCAGAAGGATTTGCAGGAAGCTCTGTGGAAGCTTTACTTGCTCCCTGTTTTCCACTTGCTCTGAATATCACACTCCCCAAAGCCAGTCTCAGCTCAGAACAGTTTTGATTACCTAGAAACGACTTAATTCTGGCAATTCCACTGATTTTTCCTGTATTTTAAGTGATTCCAAAAAACTGAAGCAAGAGGCACGCCCAGTGTCCTGTTGTCAGATCTAGAGGAGCACGTAGAAATTCAGGAACCAAACTCGTGGCAAACAATTGCCAGCTGCTATAGATTAATCTTTTGCCAGCTGGGTTCTCTGAGCAGGGCAGTGTGGGGAACAGGAGTGCCCCTTCCCATGGCACTGTGCTCTGGGATCACCTGCCTATGCCAGGCTGTAATGTCAATCCCTCTCCAGAGGTGTTTTCAATCATCCCTGTGAGTTATTTGTGCATCTCACCAAACACACAGAGCCCCTGAGAGGGTGAATCACAGAGCCACAGAATCTCCTGAGCTGGAAGGGCCCCACCAGGGCCATCCAGCCCAGCCCTGCCCTGCACAGACACCCCAACAATCCCACCCTGGGCATCCCTGGCAGCTCTGTGGGGCTGTGGGCAGTGCCCAGCACCCCCTAATATCCAACACAAACCTCCCTGGCACGGCTCCAGCCCTTCCCTGTCACTGTCCCAGGGAGCAGAGATCAGAGCTGCCCCTCTGGAGGAAGCTGCAGACCCCAGGGAGATTCCCCTCAGTCTCCTCTCCTCCAGCTGAACATTCCAAGTGCCCTCAGCTGCTCCTTGTGTGGCCCCTGCAGACCCTTCACCACCCTCCTGTCCCTCCTTTGGGCACTCTCCAACAGCTGGAGACCTGTCAGATGCAGTGGTGCCCCAAAGAATTAAAGAGTTCAATAATGCTTTAACTCTTCCTGCCCTTGCCACACAGAGATCCACCCAGTGGGCAAATCCAGAGGAAAAAGCACCTCCTGAGCTGCCCAGAAGGGAGCTCTTGGTTCTGTGGCTGTCCTGGGCCCAGCCTGAGGATGTGAGGTGCCCGTGGTGATGGCACAGGTGTCACAGGCTCACTCCTGACCTGTCCCTGCACTCACTCATGCCTGGCTGCAGCTGCCAGGAAGGAAATCAGGTGAGTGGATGCAGGCAAAAAGGAGAAGGTAAAGAAAGGAAAGGGAACACCCTGAAGACAGAGTCCCAGTGACAATAATGGCCATCAAACACAGACTCACATCCCTCTGCTGTCTCCTGCCTGGCCCCACAGTCAGGACTTTAGTCCAGCACATCAGTTAGAGATCAAAGACACTGAACCTGGGACCTGTTTCTCTGAGAAGGACACAGTGAGACAGCCTGACCAAGAGCTGGCAGCCTGAAAGCTTCGACACACTGCCAGTAAGCAGCTTTTGCAGATATTTTAAAGATCTTTGCCGGGGTAAAGGCACCCTGTGACACCCCGGGAGCACCCAGCCAGCCCAGGCTGTAACTGCCCTCCCTCCCAGCACGGAATGCCAGCTCCTGAGCCCAGCCCAGTACCTTGGCTGCCCCCGGGGAAGGGCAGGGCGCTGTCCCCGGCCTCTGGGGGGTTCTCTGGGCGCCGTGGCGGGGGCTGGCCCAGCCTCTGGGCCTCCTCTGGCTCGGGGTGGGTGCGCACGGTGAGGCACAGCGAGGGCTGCACCAGGGCGTCCTTCAGCAGCGCCGAGTCCAGCTCCTCAGCAGCTCTCTGGTTGATCTCCAGCACCTCATCCCCAGCTTTCAGGCCTGTGGCAGGGAGGAACGGGTCAGACTCGCACGGCACGGCAAGGAGCTCATCAAGGACCGTGTTTGTGTCCAGGCATGATCACTGATGACTGCGATGACACTGAGGTTTGATGGGCCTTGGGAGATCTGCTGTGAGTGCCACCCTAAGGGCACAGCGACCCTTCCTGAAGGCCATGGCGGCCCACGGACCCTCAGAAGGCAGATCTGAGCCTCGCTCAGCTAGCCATGGCTTTCCTGCCAGCCTGGTTCCAGCAGGTATTTGTAGCAGCAGCGCCCCAGAGGGAAGGGGATGTGCAGGGAAGCAGCTGACTGCCCGGCATGCTGAGGACAGCGTGCAGCCCTGCCAGGTGACACGGCAATCCTGACCTTCCCCACGGCCAGCCGGGCCCTCCCTGAGCAGCACCAGCGAGCTGGAGCGGGGTTTAATCCCAAAGAACCCCGGGGCAGGCAGGCAGCAGCACCCAGGGAACGACAGAGCCAGAGCCCTGGCTGCTGGACCATCCCCAGCTCCACCCCTGCCTTTAGAGGGGTGACAGCTGGAATTTACAGCGGCCACAGCACAGGGGTGAGCATCCCTGCCACGTGCTGGCACCCTGAAAGCCTGGATGAACCCTCCAGGAGACAGAGTGCTGGCCCACACTGCAGGAAGAAACGTGGAAGGGAGCTTCCTTAGGAAGATGGAGATGTCCCTAAATGCACATAACTGTGCCCAGAAACTCTAGTGTGGTGTGCCGTTTCAGGGAGAATAACATGAACTAGATAGAGTAGCCACAAAGTAAATGGACTGTGAAATCACAGCTGAAAGAAGGACAAAACAAGGCAAGTCAAGCATTTCCCATTATTTAACTTACTCTGCCTAGTGATTCTGTGGCATAATAGTAGCACACTAATAGGCCTGCAACCATACACATTGGATCTGGGGCTTCATTTACTCTTTGCAGGCTTTGTTTCAGATCGTTTGGGATAGAGCCTCACATCTACCTCAGTGCAGTCAAGGAGCTCCCATTCCAATAAGGAATGCCTGCCTCGCTAAGGCAGGCCAACAGAAGAAACAAAAAGCATAAATCACAAAAATTACCAGGAGAAAATAAAAGTCTTCTAATTGGAGGAAAGATTGGAAATGAAATGCAGCATCTCATCTGATGGAGGGCAGACAATGCATGTAAACAACGGGAGGCACAGGGAGCTTTCCTCCCTTCCTGCTGCTACCCCAGGGAATCCTGTGCCAGTGTCCTGCCGACTGCTGTCCATGCAGAAGTGCCTTTCCAGGTCAGCTCTGAGCAGCTCCACACCCCTGAGCTTGCAGAGCTTGCCTGTGCTTGCAGTGCAGCCCGCAGGAGGCACTCTGTGCTCACACATCCATCCACACTGCTCTCCCAGCAGAAAGCAAAAGCAAACGGGGGAAGCCCTGCCGAAACCCCCGCCCACCCTCTCCCAACACTCTCCACACAGGAACCCGCAGGGTGTCATTGCCCTGTGGCAGACAGAGCTCCCCCAGCCTCTGGCCAGGGCTTTTGGCAGGATATCCCTCCTGTAAACAGGGAATGCTGCAGGGCTGAGGGACAGAAAAGAGCAGGACAGGCTTTTCATGCTCAACACACACCTACGTGGGTTTCTGAAGCTGGGGTGCACCCCCAGGCTGTCCCCCATTCCCTGACCACTGCTCCTTCCTTCCTGCTCCTGCCTCCACCGAGCCCCTTTGGCCACTCATTCCCGACCACAGTGGCCAGCTCCACTGGTCCCAGGAACTGCCAGGGCAGTTTCCCATCAGCTGGACTGGCTCAGCAGAGTGCCAGAGCCAGCAGCAGCCTGGGGAACAGCAGCCTCTGGACAGCTTTGGGCAAGGGCCAGCTGCCGAATGAGCTCCGCAAGGCCACGTTAAGCTCTTGCCAGGAGAACTCTGAGGGTGCTTCTGAGGGCTCTGCACACGCCAGTGGGTTATGAAGAGATGAGGATCTTCTGAGCCCTCGTGGGCCCCGTGTTCTGGTTCAGAACGTGGGGGGGTTTCAGCTGCCCCGCTCCCTGCCCCGTGCAGCAGGGGAGGCAGAGGATGGGAGCGCAGTGCCAGGCTTGGCCTCAGCTTGGATGAGCTGCACTCAAGCAGACCCTGCTCTGCCTTAGGACCACCTGGCAGCCTGCCTATCCCTGCTGGCCTCTGCCCCAAGTGCTGCCACGCTTCCTGCAAAGGCTGGCAGCAGAACCAGAGGCAGCAATCCCAGCCACGGGGAGCACTGAGATGCTTCCATGGTATTTTTGTGGCAGTGACTGACCTGGGAGGGCTCACTGAGATGCTTCCACGGTATTTTTGTGGCAGTGACTGACCTGGGAGGGCTCACTGAGATGCTTCCACGGTATTTTTGTGGCAGTGACTGACCTGGGGGGGCTCTGGGGGGTGCTTTACCTTTCCTGAAAGCCAGGCCCGTCTCCTTGACGCCGTTCACGTACAGCCGGCGAATCCCCTCCTCTTCCACGGAGGACAGAGAGAAACCTGGGGAGACACCCAGCAGAGGTCAGAGGAAGCCAGTCCCTTCCAGGGGGTCCCAGCCACCTGCCCTGCAGCCAAGGCTGTGCTGTCCCTGCCGTGAGCAAGCAGGATCCCTCCCCTCTCCCTCCCCTCACACCTTCACAAACACAACGGGCAGGTTCAGCAACCAAAGTGGCTCTGACAAAAACCTGAGCTGAATTCCTGAGTGCATGTATACCAATTATCTACAGACATATCTGAGGACACCACAGCTGCAAAGCCTTGGAACAGACTCCCAGTTCTCTTGCCATCAAAGGTCACTCCAGGAGGTTTTGCTGTTTGCAGACCAAAGCTGCACAGAGCCGTGGTTTGGGACAAAAGCTGGGGATCCAAGAGCCACGGCTGATGTGCCACCCCAAACTCAGGCAAGGCACAACGCCTCCTGCCTGAACAGAGTGCTGACCTCTGCTTTTTGAGACTCCTGGGCTGGGCACGTTTGTAAAAATGCCCCTTCCCCTTTGCAGCTGCTGCTGGCACACCCTGGCATTTGCCAAGTCTCTGGGCACACGTCTCACGCTCACCAGAGAGCTGCAGAGCAGTCCTGGAGTGGAAGTGCTGACACAGCCTCATTCCAAACAGTGCAAATGGGACTGTGAGCTTGGGGCTGGGGGATTTTCCTGCCACTTGTGGGTGACACAGTAAGATAACAACTGCAAAGGAAATACAACTGCCAAGTTAAATGCAGGTTGTTTATTTACTGTGGAGAGTTATCTAAAGCAGAACATTTGCCTCTCTGAAACTTCATTACTCCCTAAATGAGTGCAGGCAACCATTTGCTCTCTATTTTTCTAGAGACTAGAGAAACATTTACAAACCTCTGGGGGGAGTCGTTTGTTTTGACACGGAATCAGCCACCAGCCAAGCACTGCAGATGTGCTGAGAGCCTATCCTGACTTTAGGACTCCTTTCAAGCTGATCCTTATGGCTGAGAGTTATTTTTTCATCCATGATTTAAAAATAAAATTAAAAAAAAAAAAAAAAGAAGAAGAAAAGAGGGGGAAGAACGTGGCAGCTCAGAAGTGAGAAGCATATGGCCTTTCATGACTTACTGAGCTACTTGGAAGCTGCGTGTGAGCTACTCGGGCTGAATCAAATGAAATTTGTGAAGCTCACTCAACACACCAGCTTTGGCAGAGAGAAGAGCCCTCGACTAAAAGAGCAGCTGTAAAACATAGTAGTTATTGGCTGTCATCACCACAAAGCCTACCTGGAAAACCCTGGAAAAACAGCAGAGTGTGCCCAAGGCTGCAGTTTGAGTCAGCACAAAGCAGTTCCTCAGAGTTCTTTTCAACTGAAATGCTGCTTTGGGCCAAACCCACACATTAAAACCAGGCTGAGGGGCAGCTCAGGCTCTCACTGGGAGGGGATCAGCGTGCCCAAGCAGCCCCAGGCTCCATCTCTCCTACAGGAAAGGCTGAGAGAGCTGGGACTGTTCAGCCTGGGGAAGAGAAGCTTTGGGGTGACCTCACTGCAGCTCTCCTGAAGGGAGCCCACAGGAAGGATGGAGAGACACTCATGACAAGGGGTGACAGGACAAGGGGAATGCCTTCAAACTGAAAGAGAGCAGGTTTAAATGGGATTTTGGGAAGGAATTCCCTGTGAGGGTGGGCAGGCCCTGGCACAGGGTGGCCAGAGCAGCCTGGGACAGTGGAAGTGTCCCTGCCATGGCAGGGGGTGGAATGGGATGAGCTTTAAGGTCCCTTCCGACCCAATCCATAGAATTCTGGGGTTCTAGGATTCCTCCAAAGAAGGTCTCTGCCTCCTTCAATCCATCAGGCCTAAATGCACACGTAGTTGCTTCTTAATTCATCTTCCAGCCATACCCATAAATCCTGCAGTTATTCCTGGCAGAGAGGGCATAAGGAGCAATTACACAGGTTGTCATCAGCTTTAAGAGATGAGAGATGGGCAGCTGGCAACAGCCTGGAAGTGGCAATGTCACACTCACAGTTAACCCCTCCACAGCCAGAGTGCGACCCTGCCCTGCTGCATTTCCACAGCTGTGACGGCGGCTGGATGTCCCAGCACTTGCAGCAGGAGTGCCAGTGCTTTCCCTGCCATGCACTCAGGTGAGGAACACCTCACCCCAGTGGGTGTGCAGTCTGTGACACGTGGGGACAGCAGGAATGCACACTTCCCATCCGGCTGGCTTCCACAGGGGCTCCGCACAAACATTGTGGGAGAGGAAGGGCAGGAGTGGGTGGAAGCCACAGTGATTGCATAAGCTGGCATTCCTGCCAAAAACATTATCATCAGCCTGTGCATGGACTCTGAAACACAGGTGGGAAGAGATGGGTGGTGACCCAGGCAGAGCCTTCTCTTCACTGCAAAGTTCTGACGACAGGAGAACAAAAATCTGCATCCCTGAGTGCACGTGGCCTTGAACAAATCCACCTCCAGATAATCCCTTCAGCCCCCCGGCATAACCAGCTGCTGCTGAACATGCCAGCACCTTCCTGATACACCCACCAGCTGGAATGCAAGGATTCTTACTGCCCTGGCAAAGAGAAAAGAGTACCAGCCAAAGAGGGGAGAACATCTGTGCTCAGGCGTCAGCAAAGCATCCTGTGAGAGATCCAGCACTGGCCAGACCTGCAGGAGTGCCTCTTACTACCACAGACACGCTGCTGGGAGGAGAAACACCACAGAATGCTCCCAGGTGAGCTCTCCCTGAGATGTGGTGTTGGAATGAGGTGATCTTTAAGGCCCTGTCCAGCCCAAACTGCTGCAGGAGTGTGTGATTTCAGCACACGCTCGTCACTGGATGAACACGCAAGGAGACACATACAGACCACAGAAATCCTTCTGCCAATTAGAGGCAAACCACATTTGGCTATTTTCCCTCAATGAGAGAGAAGTCAGCTTTTTTTGGGGTGCTTTTAGCATTCCCTGCTGCAGGATCAGAGCACTGTACAGCTGCACCCCAACCTCACACAGCTGATCTCATCTCACAGGACACCACAGTGCATTTCACATTTTTTTTTCCATTTATCACTTAGGAAAAAAGAAGAAAAAGAAATAAACAGGAAATGCTATGACAGCCCCAAATCTTGCAGTGCTTTCAGGCATGAATATGAATCCTAAACCATCATTGGGCTGGTGAACATTTCTTTCTTAGGCCTTCAATATTCAAGCCCCAGTCAGTCAGCTTTGTAGCAGAGCTCAATATTCCAATGGCCTGCAGCTGTATAATAAGCAGTTTGGGGATTCAGAATTATTCTAGCCATTAAAACAGAATATTTAAATAAACAGCAAAAAGATGCAGATTGGCTTCCTGTGGGGGAGGTTGCACAGATAACTCTAAAATACACTCCAGAATTGTGACTGCCAGGCCAAAGGGCAAACTCACCAGGCTGGAGGGCTGTAACCCTAAATACCTGAAAGCTGAGAAGTATGACTGACACAGAGATGAGAGATTCTGCTGAAGTTACACAGGGAGACCCTCCCCTGCTTTCTGTTTCACACAGCTCTGCCACGTGTCAGATCCTGGCTCCAGGTGTCCATGGGATGTCCTCGAGGGCTGGAGCATCTGTGGGACACCCTTGAGCCCTGGAGCCAGGCATCCCCAGCCTCAGGAACGATGGGGCCAGGCAGGAACCCACCTTGGGTGCCCCTGGCAGGCAAGAAGAAGCCAAACAGCCTCTCTGGAGCTGCCTGGCCACAGAACTCAGCTGCCTCGCAGCCCCAGCGATGCTCCCGAGGAGGAGGCAGCGAGGAGTGGGACCAGGAGGAAGAGTGGAGCTGCAGGGGCTGTGGGCAGCGTGGCAGCCCCAGCACAGCCCCCAGCAGGGCCCTGAAGGCTCCCTGTGAGATGTGACAGCTGGCAAAGGATGCTGCTCCCACCCACAGCCTCCGTGGGTGGTGCTGGGAGCAGCTACAGCAGCAAGCAAACATCTATCCTCCTGCACATCCTGCAGCTCCAGGAGAGCCACGTTCAGAGCACTCCAAACAAAGCTGCCCTCCTCCAGGGCAGGTGAATGGTGCTGTGGGTGGCTCAGGAATCAGGAATGCTTTTCTCACTGTGCTCAAGAGACCTTTCAGGTACATCAGTAAACAGCACGCAAGAACCTGCTGGAACTGACTGGGGAGAAACAGCAAAACAAGGCAGGGAGTAACTCACCATAAATATCAGAGGATGCATCAGACTTCTCCATCTGAATGTGCTGGGTAATTTTCTGACAGATTTCTATTTCCTTGTACAGCTGAATAGAGGGGAAAAAAACAAACACAAAAATATGTTACTGTGGGAGGACACATCAATTGTAATCATTTGGAACAGATTTTTGGTTTTTAATTACAGGCAGAAGAGAGGGACTGTGGTCATTATTTATCAAACAGTTTCTCTCCACCTGTGTGAGAGGCATTAGCAGTGTCACTCAGCTCTGCTGTTAGAACACAGAGAGGAGGAAGCAGTGTTTTCCCACCCCCACCACAAAACAGAGCAAGCATCTATTTCCCTCAGCCAATACCATCTTGAGTGCACGAGAAACAGAGCTTCTGTTCCTGTTTTCCTAATTTACAGGTAGCAATAGCTTCATGTTTTATATTATTTTAAAGAAGACATTGCAGGAATTCAATTATTCAACAGCATTAAAATCACAAGGAGCGATTTTGTTTCTTAAATACATTTCTTCATTATCAGACCATCAGATTTGCTATACCTCAGCCTGACATTTCACCTTTAACACCTTGATGTTTATTTGTACCAAGGAAAGCCCCCAAGTCTTTGAAATGGTCATTAACATCCTTCCTGGGAGACCAGGACAAATTCACACCTAGGCATCAGCTCAGAATTCCCTCCTTCCAGCTGCAAATCCCTCTGCCTTTCAGCACTGAAGTAACAAACCAGCCCTTTGTCTTCGGAAAAAATCATAGCCCCAGGTGAACGAGAGCCCACAGGTGAATATTAATTCTGTTTACATGCTGCTGTGAGCGTGTGAAAATGCAATTCGCAATAATTAACATTTTGAAACCCAGTGTTTGGACTGCAGTACTAAACTATTCCTTTGGAAAAGAAGAGGAGCTCGTTTGGAAAAGGTTTCCCTAATAAAAATACAATTTTCTCTCCTGCTTCTATCAGCACTACAACAATCAGTATTACAGAATAGTTACAGCCCCACAGAAGTAACTCCATGTTCTCCCCAAACGAGCCCACTCAGAGAAGCAACCATACAAAGTGTGCTGGCTTCATATCCCCACATCAGACATCACCCTGCAGCACCCATCTCTACCATTCCCTGCACAGTCCCACTGACAGAGTTTTGGGTTAATTACAGCTTTTTAGAATAAACACTCAGTGATGACTCTGTCAATCCTACACCCTCTCCACACAAGACAAGTCCCCAGAGTCCTTCCAGACAACGACAGCTAAGAGCTGTCTCCTCAGTTTTAATTTTCCCCAACTGTATCACACTTCCCAGTCCTAGCACTCCTCTAGCACTTTCTCACTATTTGTTGTTGTTGTTGACAGCATTAATGGAAAATCCCAGAAGTCCTTTGCTAAACGAGCAAAACCTCCATAGCTAGCAAAGTTTTACTTTTTATAAGTAAACCAGCCACCAGTGAAAAGGACTTTAAAAAGGTTTACAGCGTGCCTGTGTAAAATCACAGAGTTAAAGCACGACACTAATCCTGTTTGGTCTTTTTTTTTTTTTTTTTAATCTCTCATGGCAAAATTCCTTTGAAGTCTGCTTTCGAGATGAACGAGATGAAAACAGCCAGCTGAGGCAATTAAGGAAGTATATTCTCACACAGAACTCCAGACCTTCTTGACCTCAATCTTTACCTTACCATCAGGAAAGGAAAGACCAAAAAACACCCAACAACTTGTGTATTTTCCCCCTCTTTAAAACTCAGCGCGCTGAGGCCTCACACCTTGTCTTTAAAACCTCCATAGACAACACTAACAACAGGAAAAGACAACTTGGAGGGAAGTTAAACTTAAATGTACCTTAGAGTGACTTTCACACGTTGCCTGTGGCTGTCCCTCCTCTCTCCCCAGACACATCCACACACAAATATGAGCTAAACACCAACAGAGGATGAAACGTTTGGAGATCCCTTTGCTGAAGGCCAATTTGCTATGGTCTGCAAAGCACCATAATTGCAAGCTAAAAAGCCGAAGTCTGCGTGCTCCAGAAGGTCAGATAAACACTAATTAACAGCGTCCTGCCCAGTGTCATTTCATTAGCCCAGTGGGCAGCATTACCAGCTCATAGATCTCCTCCTCTGGCTTTGGCACGTAGAACTGGATCTGGTTCTCCAGGAGGAACTTCAGGCGCAGGTAGTGAGCAGAGCAGTCCAGCTGGTGTGTCTGCAGGAGACAGAGAGCCTTTAGACTGAAAAGCAGTCTTCCCCTCATCTCTGACCCTCACAGGAACAAAACCCCCCCAGCAGCACCTTCCTCCACCATCTCCTGCCCTGAAACCTGAACAAACCTGGCCTTCCTGCTCTCCCCAGGAATAAGATCCAGGTACCCACCGAGGGCACTCTGCTGACCTGGCATTCTGCTCCCTCCCAGGCCATTCCAGGAACGAGCCTGTGCTGGAACAGAAACCTCAGAGCATGCCTCTGGATAAAAGCATATCTAACCAAATGTTCTGCTAACAGAGCCAAACAGAGCAGGAGAGGTGTTTTCTGTTTGGTTTGGGTTTTTTTAGCACCTTCATAATTTAGCACGTAAATACGATGTGGCAGATTTCAAGCAAGGTTAATGCACACAAAAAAAAAAATCTGTCTGTCCTTTAAATTCAAAGCAGCTCAGGATGCACTGGCTAGAAGAAGCCAAGAGTTGCATCCTGGATTGCATCCCAGTGGAAACAGGTCACACCATTTTAATGAATTAGTTATAATTAGCTGAGGATACAGCATTTGGTCTGGGAGATGTTAACGACCTTTTCTCAGCATGATTAATAAGGTTGATTTAAGCAGAGGTTAATGCAGTGTGTAATTAAAACACATTACAAGTATGATAAACACAAAGGATATCATCCAGCAGTTACTTTCAAAGTTCCTAAAGTAAATCTAATGAGAAACCCCGAAGTGACTCACAGATACAGGAGATAAATTGTCCTCACTGTCACTTCTGAAATCCCACTATTAAAGGCCTTTATGCCTCAGCCTTTTCATTTTACACCAGCAAATTGCCAAGGTTTCTCAGGCTGTGCTGAAAACAATGGCTTATCTGAAAACTCATGCAAGAACATCACTATTGCCTGTTTGTCCTGTTTTTTAAAGGCTGGCTTTTCCAGTTCCAGCCCTGATCCAGCAGCACTGAGGTGATGAGCAAAGTACCTGCAGAGAACATCCCACCCTGACCCTCCAGCAGACACACAGAGAACAGGAAACACTTTGGAAAGCCTGGATTAGCCCAGGAGTAAAAAAAAGCTACCAATAATAAGAAGGAAAACCAAAACAGATCTATTGCTGCACTCTGCACAGTGCTCTGTTCAAATACGTCCAACCCAAAGATCAAATTATCCTTGGATGAAATGGAGTGCCTGAAATGGAACAACCTCCATAATCCAGGCAAATTCCTAGTTAATTAAATAATGACTGAAACCTATCAAGGGCCAAAAGAAAAACAGTTGAATGTAGGAGATAGCCTTGCTCCCTCACTTTTCTTTTTTGGACAGTTTCTTGCTTGCTTTTCTCACTGATTACTGCTGTTTTCCGTAGTTTTTACAGACACATACATGCAAACACCTCAGAAACTAAAGGGAAGCAGAACTGGCATTAAAGGTTCAGAAATGACAAGTTCAGAAATTGGCATTAAAGGTTCAGAGGAGTCCTGGGTTACTTTCTGGTCAGCTTAGTTAACTGTGCCTGGACACAGAAGTGTCTTAAACAAAAACACAGAGAGGTGACCTAAACTCACTGAGCGCATCCCCCGTGTCTGGGGGTGTCCAGGGTAGGGAACGGAGCTGGGAAGGGAATGGAGCCCCAGGAGAGGCTGAGGGAGCTGGGAAGGGGCTCAGCCTGGAGAAAAGGAGGCTCAGGGGGGACCTTGTGGCTCTGCACAGCTCCTGCCAGGAGGGGACAGCTGGGGGGAACAGGGACAGGAGGAGAGGGAACGGCCTCAGGCTGTGCCAGGTTGGACATCAAGAGGAATTTCTCCATGGAAAAGGGTTTTAAACAGTGGAAGGGAGGTTTGGAGTGCCCATCCCTGCAGGTGGTCCAGGGAAGGCTGGGAGGTGGCACTCACTGCTCTGGGCTGGGGACAAGGTGGGCATCGGGCACAGCTGGGACTCCGTGGGCTGGGAGGGCTTTTCCAACCTGAAGCATTCTGTGATTCTGTGAAAAAGGAGCCAGGCAACCTGGCAGCCTCCTCCTCCTGCCCCCAGAGGATCTCCTCCCTGTGCCCAAGCTGTTGTGTTCTGCACCTCAGTGTGCCTGAAGGTCAGTGCCAGCTGTGCTGCCCAGCCCACGCCACTGCCCAAAGCCCAGGGCTGGCACAGAGACCCCATCCACAGCCCACCAACGTCCTTCCCTTGTGGAAGTGACCCAAGGGATGCTTTCCAGCCTCCTCATGCAGGCAGAAATCACCACATGTGATGAATTTATCCAATCTGGGGCCTCCAGGCACTGGGCAGAGCATCAGCTGAAGACAAAACCGGGTAAAACACTCGTATTTAGAGGCACGAATTTCTTCCAACAAACCCCCTCAGCCCAAGTGGATGCCATCAATCCAGTACACTGTGATCCCATCCAGGTCAGGAATGAGAGCCCATGAGCCACCCCATTTAGCTAATTAACATCCTACAGTTGCCCCAGGGATGTGTCTGCTTCAAAATCTGACACCGGTTAAAGTGTTTCAAATAGGGCCACGATGTTCTGCTGAAGTGAAAGGGAAAGGTCCCTTGAATGTGGATACAGCCAGGCTGCCCTAAAAGCCAAACCATTAACCCACTTTTTGTTGCTGGGAGCTGCATCCATATGTGGGGAGGTGGGAGCAGAAACAGGGCAGCCTTAACGATACGAATATCCTTTCAAGGCCACCCAAAATACCTTTCAGCCATCCAAATCAGCTTCTTGGTTTATTTATTTCTCTCCTAATAACTCTGGCTAAGTCTGGACTAAATTAAGCAGCTAACCCCGTTTAAAGCACAACCCGACAGCCCAACCAAGGTGCTCCAGAAGAAGAATTTACAGCAGGGCTGGAATTCTGACTCAAGAGGCTCCAAGTGCCACGGCGGGCTGGCACACAAGCCCAGCTCTTCACCCAGCCTGGTCCTTCCTGGCCAAGGAGAGGGCTTGGCACGTTCTCCCAGCTTGGTGGGGGAGACCTGTGTGGCAGCACCACAGGAACGTGGCCATCCCATGGCTCCAGTGTGGCCCCAGCTCTCCCAGCAGGAAAACACCAGCCCAAAAGCAAAGTAAGCCCCCAGACCATCAGGCTTAGCTTCTCAGAGGCTCTGAGCACAGACCCAGAGACCTTGGGGTATCTGCTTCCTGCCCCTCATGCAGGTCCCTTTGAAAAATGTAAATGGTGAGGGGGGAAAAAAGCCCCAAACCTTTCTCACCTCACTTTTTATGCAGTCAAAAGACAAAATGCCATGTAGTCATCTAGGCTTGTTTTTCACTGCTATTATCTCCATACTGGGTTGTGGTGTTATTATCTCCACACTGGCTCGGCCTAAATCCGTAGACAGAGTGTGATTTCCTCCTCCATTTTAAGACATACCATAATGCAAATGTTAGTAATGCATATACATTCGTTCACACTGAGCAGTGTCATCACAGAATCACAGGATGGTTGAGATTGGAAGGGCCCAACTATTTCCTATCAGCCACAGAAAGCAATTTAATGCATATACACTGAGTTTTCCTGCCTTCCAAGTGATGTTGCTAGTTACATCTCAGGAGAAATCTTTGAGAAACCACTTTTAAAATGCTTTAAACACTCCTCCCACCAATCTTGAATCATAAAAGTGTCACAAAGCATACTCCAAAGCCTAACTCGCTGTATAATAACAAGCAGCAATGTTAGCATAAGAACACATTTTCCACAATTACTTTAGTGCATTTAATGCTCTCCAACAGAAGAATCAAGCTCAGTTTAGCAGCACAGATTTAACCACATCTACAAACATGAGGAGGTTTATATGAAATGTAGAGCTTGAAATGTTTACTGTACCAGAACTTGACTGGTTCTCAGATGGCAGATGGCAAACTGATGTGAAATGATGTGGATCGGATATTAAAGGGGGGAAAATGAGCTGAATGCAAGAGACAGAAGAAAGAGATTGATTATTAAATGCTACAGGAAAAAAAAAAGGCATCTCGACAGTGTTTTTCAGGCTGAAAGCTCTTACAGAAAGGAAAGAAACAGATAGCAGCTCTTGAAAAAACATTCACCAACCTCCCCTTCTCCTCAAACACCCCCACCCACCGCAGCAAAAGCACAGAGAGAGACCAGACCCTCAGCAGGCACCTGCTGGAGCCACGGAGCTCCACCAGCCTACTCCAGCCAAGGATTCGGTCCAGTGAGTTAACCATCCCTACCCAAAGGAGAACATAAATCCTAAAAATAAATCATTACTAATAATGTGTCATATCCAGCTTCCCTGTTATGCCTCTCTCCAAAAATGTCATCTTTTGCTGGAGACAAAGCAGAGCTTTCACAAGCTGCAGCGCACCTGGCAGGGAGACGAGCGCACCATGCAATTACTGGAAACAAACGCCTTTCTCTCACCTTCCCTCTCTTTAGAAGCACATGCAACACGTTCTGAAAGTCCCCAAAGTTAAGCTCTCAATAGTAATAAATGTTTTCTTTCCTCCTGCTGTTGTTGTTGTACAAAGCAGACTCACTTTTCAGAGCGGCACGTGACAGGAGTTGGGTCTCGCTCGCTCAGAAAACACACATTATGCAGCTGCCAGAGCTGAAAGCCTGTGTTTAATTTGTCAAAGTTTCCAACTCTTTAGACATGCAACTCTTTTCAATGGCCCAACGTCTCTGATACTTCATCTGGCAAAGAAATCCAGGTGGTTTTTCTTCCCCCCCACTCCAATGTCAATAAAAGCTTTCGCCCGTCCCCTCCTGCCACCCACGCGAGGTTGGGTCTGGTCCTGCACTGCAGGCAGCAAACACGGGCACCTTCTCCCATCCTGCTGCTGCTGCTCTGCCCGTGCCAGCCTGCGGGCAGGGAAGCAGGGATGGCTCCTGGAAACAGGTGCCCTGGCTCCTGGGAAGGGGTGAGGCCACCTCACCTGCCTGGCAGAGCGGGGAAGGGGCTGTGGCAGGGATGCAGGGCTGGGGGCACCAGCGTGGCTGCACCACCGCAGTGCGGGGCACGGGGAGGGGTCCCACACTCAGCTCGGTGCCCCTGCAGGGACAGGGGATGGCTGGCTCTGGGAAAGGCAGCAGCAGAGGCAGAGCCAGCGTGCGAAGGCTCTTCCAAGGCTCATGCACAGCAGCCAGAGTGGGCAAGGCAAAGCCCAGCCCGCTGCCTGCCCCTGCACCCACGCCGAGCTGGCTCCAGCGGCAGGGAATTCTCTGCTGCGCTCCTGGCCTCAGCACTGCGGTGCCATGTGTGTTTTTCACCTTGGACAGAAGTGGTGTCCCAGTGCAGAGCTGCCCAAGCACTGGCACAGGAGGCTGCACTGACTTCCCAGCCGCCCCAGGGCACGTTTACCTTGCAGATCATTTCCAGCACGTCCCGGGAGGTGTCCCCAGGCCGGATGACTGTCAGGGCAGGCTGGTTGTTGGGCAGGCAGAACCACGAGGGCGTGAAGTACTCGTGGACCCAAATATCACAGTCGGGGTTGTGCTGGTGGACGCTGCTCAGGGCCACTTCTTTCTCCCTCTAAAGAGACAAAATCCATCATGACAATCCCAGCCCAACACAGCTCCCTTTTCATCAATGACTAGAGCATTATGTGCTGTACCAGAGCACTCTTAGAGAGAAGATATTTTGTTCCTGAGCCCAGGTTGAAGGCTTGTCTGGACAGGAACCTGCAGTTTTCCCTGTGCCACCCACACAGCTACACTGCTGCAGTGTGCTTCTCCTGGGATTTCACCCTCTGGCTACTGGGAATGCTAGGAATGCAGCAAAAAAATAGTAGGGATGAAAGCAATATGAATTCAAAACTGAAATGTGCAGTGTTTCTGGGCAAACCAATGCTGACAAGACTGCTGTGGGTACTGCAGCTCCAATGCTTAGAAATGGCAAAATAGCAAGTCTTAGTATTTATTCTGAATTTACTGGCTGCAAACATGGGGGAAGGAGGCAGCTGGAGAGCTGGGGTTTTACCTTGCCATCCGGGACTGTGTCATCAAAGATCCCTTCAAGAGATTTCTTCACTGAATCCACTCCTTCTCCAAACACCTGAGGAACAAGAGATGGAATCTGCTTTAAAACACGAACGTGACTCCTTGTGCCCAGCACGTACCACGGGCAGAAAAGTCTGTCTAACATCCAGCATGGAATTCAAAGCGAGAAATACAAAGAGCCATCTCCAAACACGCTGCTTGCAGAAATGTTTCACTCTTGTAGAAATTTGGGATGGGGAAAACCTTCTTCAGGGTGGGTAAGTCACATCCAGCAGCCCTTCTAACCTCTTTTTGCTTGAGCCCGTCATCCAAAAAGAAACAGCACAAGAACAAAGAGGTATTTTCAGCAGAGAGGGGATCCCAAACACCAGGTCAGCTCACTCCAAGTGCCATTCCTTAAATACAGGGAAGTGCTGTCCTGTGTCCCCCACCCCCAGTTCCTCACTAGGACCACTCCTCCTGAGCACAAGCATGGCTTTACTGACACAGGCACACCTTTGCACCAGTCTCTCTCTAGAGCTGGGCTCTCCACCAGGGTTTGCAGGGCAGAGAACTGGGGGACCTCTCCAACAGTCCCTGCCTCTCTGCTGCAGATGCACTGGAGAAAAGGAAAACAGCAGTTTGATGGAAGAGAAGGCGGGGTGAAAAACAAGCTGGTGATAGGGTGGTGCAGGAAGATAAGAGGCCATTTCTGCTTGGAGGGCTGTCCTGACTTCCTTGGCAGAGCTGGACTCATTTTATCTCTCTTTGTGCTGGGTTTCTCCACCAGTAAAAGTGGGAAATGAACATTTCCCCACCTCTGCCAACGCTGAGAACTCAGAAGGGCTCTGCTTCTGGCTGGCTTTGTAATGACCCAGCTGCCAAAATGTACTCAGCAAACTTTGAAGCACAAGGCAGTGTAACCCTTCTCTAATGAAACAGGAGCTGGTAACCCAAGCACGAGCCAGAGAGCCAAAACCAACAGGATCCTGTGCAGGAGGAATGACCAAACAGGAAGATTTCCAGCATCCACCCCAAATCAGCACAGGGCTGCATCAGAAGGGCAGGCAGGGTTGGTGCTGCAGCAGAATCCAATCATGAGAACTGAAAAGTTCAGTTTTACAGCTCCACGTCAGCACAGCCCTAGGATCGAGTTGCTGGGCTGTTAATTATTCCCTGGCTAAAATGAAGCAGGGACCAGGCAGGATGGGAAAAGGTCTCTGCCTTTTGGGGACTTAGAGTTGGTTGCTTCCAATGGGCAACACTTTGCACAAGCAAGGGAAATGTGTTCAGGCATTGCATTTAGACACTGCTACTTTCTCCAAACTTCACATTTTTTACAACTCTCTCCACAATGACTTTCCTGTAGCCTGGAACAGAGTCCCTCTCCGTGCCTGTGCTGTGGAGGCGTGAGGGGGGCAGGAGCAGGGGAGGCAGCGTGAAGAATGCAATTATCTCCACTGAAAGGAAAAACAAAAGGGGGGAGCTCAGGGGGAAAAAAAAACAGCTTTGAAAACACAGCACGGGCAGGATCCCAGCTCAGGACGAGAGATACAAAGTAAATACAAAGCAACAGGGATGCTGCAGCATCAGCACCAGGGACTGGGAATGTGCCCATGGAGCCACATTCCAGCCAAGCCCTGGGCTTTTGCTCAGCCTCTAAATATCAGGTGAACTTTCAGTGCCTCGCTCCAAACAAGCTGATCATCCTCTGCTGAACAAAACAAACACCCACTGCTGCTTGAACAGACAGCACAAGAAATCACAGGGCACAGAACAGCGTGTGTCCCCAGCCTTTCTCCCCTCAAGATGTGAGAGAAGGAAAGGCAGAGCCTACATTTCCTGCAGTTAGATGAGGTATGGCTCTCAAAAAGTGAAAGCTGTAATTAGGGACTGTTTGGAAAGAGTAACAGGGAAGCACCTTCCTACCATACTGGAACCTGTTTTCTAGAGAAAGATCTGGGCAGTGACTGGGTGGAAACAGCACAACTTCTGCTTTTTTATAAATCTGAACCAAAACAGGGAGTGTCCCAACTAAATGCAAAGCTTCTTGTCACTTTAGGAAGTTTTCACCAAACTCAGCTACATTTAAAGCATTGTACATCATCATTTTAAATTCAAAATAACCAAACAAGTCTGGATTGTTTTGGGTTCTTTCCTCTCCAAAGTTATATCTGTTTTACACTGCTGCTTCGTTGCTCCTGAGGTCAGGAAAAGCAGAAGGAGCAGAAATGCAACAACAGAATTCAGCTAAAGAAAAGGGCAAATTCCAAACCTTTGGTAGGAGCTGCTGTGCCCTGATCTGCAGCTCCAGTCCCAGATTTTGGAAGGGGATGAGGAATGCCACGACTCTGCGCCAGTGACTCTTTGTGCTGCATTCTGCCTGCTAACAAACCACCCCTGCAAACAACAACACCCCAAACTTACCTGGTTGATGCTCGGCCTCCCCTGCTTTTTCTTCGAGGTAGTGTCCAGCCCCCAGAGAGAAGAGAACCTGCTCCTCCTCTTGCTGGCAGACCTGGACATGGCCTGTGTCCTTCTCCTCACTCCCGACTCCCCCGTGCGAGCCGCCACCTGTCAATGCCACATGGCTTCAGCCTCAGAGCTGCAGCAGCCCCAGCACACAGCCCCACCAAACTGGGGGGGGAAAGGCAAATCCTATGGCAACACAGGGTTCCCACTGCTGGCACAGTGGGGATGCTGCCAGGCCGCTGCCTTCTCTCTGCAAATTAACTCACTTCTGCCAGCATCCAATACCAAATATTGAAATGGACAGTGCACACCACCTCCTTCAGCTTTTGGCATTTCATGTGAGATGTTTTAAAGGAGCCTAATCATCACAGAGCAAAACCTCAGCACCAGTGAAGGGTTTGGGGTTTTTTTTCTTTTATTTTTCTTTTCCTAGCAAGATCTCAAAGCTGGACATGTGAAATCTGAGATTTCCAAACTTATCTGTTGCTCCCCAAAAACTCGGTCTTCCTCTTTGCTCTTTCCTGTGGAAACGCTCTGGGCATCCTGGTGCTGACTCAGAAGTGCAGCAGGGCCACATAAAGGCTTGCAGGGAGCTCACGGCATTTAAGCCTGCACTTCCTCAAAGATAAGTGACATCTGAAGGATTGAGCAAGGCACAGGAAGGGGAAAAGTGAGCTGAAACGACCCTTCCCACCAGAGCAGTGCCAGCTGCTCTGCAAAATGCCCTGTGGCAGCAGGAGCCTTGCCTTTACTGAGCCCAGCTATCTGGGGAGCTCTGGAGCAGAGCAGTGGGGACATCACTCAGAGCTGAAGTGCTCAGGCCCAACGTCAAAGCAGATTTCCCAGACAGACAGACAGACAGACAGACCCACCCTGCCGACTGCACTTCCTGGAACACCTCAGTGCTGCATCCCCACAGCCCAGAGCAGCAGAATGGCACTGCCACACGTCTGGCAGTGCCTGCAGGAACACCCCTGTCCTGTCCTGTCCTGTCCCCAAGGGATGCTCCCAGCTGAGGAACCTGGATGCAGCACATCCCAAACCACAGCTGGCATGGACAGAGGGCTGGCTGCTGCACCAGGGAACTGTGTGAGGAGTGGGGGCTCTCCTTGGGAAACATGGGGAAATCCAGGAAAAGGAGAACTTGACCACCACAGCAACGTCTCCATTTCCACAGCCCAGACTGTGAGAGGCTCCACAGCTGTGCCTGGGACATTCATGCAGAGCCCCCTGGGGTAACTCAGCACATCCTTGGATGAACGAACTGAGCAACATCTTCAGGAGACTTGGGTCATGGAATCACAGAATCATTTGGGATGGAGGGGACCTTAAAGCCCATCCCATTCCCCACCCTGCCATGGGCAGGGACACCTTCCACCATCCCAGGCTGCTCCAAGGCCTGTCCATCCTGGCCTCAGACACTTCCAGGGCTGGAGCAGCCACAGCTGCTGTGGGTAAATTCCCTTCCTGAAACTTGAGTTAGGGCTCCTAACATGAGCTTGCATTTCCCCACGTTCCTGGGGGCAAAGGAGGACATGAGAGTTTGCTGAGAGGAGAAGAAAACACGTGTCTCTTCCAACACAACATTTTCCAAACATATTTTTTCCCTTGGCTCTCCAGAGACACCAGCATGAAGAGGCAGACTGTTTTTCAGGCTCAGGCTCAGTGCTTTGCTTGATGCGAAAAAAAAAAAAAAAAAAAGCATAAATGCAAATTACAGCCCGCCACTTAAAAAATATAATAAATCCACCAGCAATTTGCAGGATGATGACGCTAATCTTTTCATATAGGAAAGAATAAAAACGCCCCTGACTGAATTACAGCTCTGCATTCAATTGAAGGGTACAGCTGACATCTACAAGACAACAGTGGAGCTCAGCTATTTCTGCGAACCTCCAGGAGTCCAAGCCACGACGACAAGAACTGGATTTAAACTCATTAAAACCCCTCCACTTTGCAAAACATTTCCCTCTACTTTTAAGAGCCGCGTTGTTACAGTACTTCAATTTAAACAACCATTATTTGCCACACCACAGGTAGCAGAGAAGAACGTTTCCCCTCCCGTGTGGAGCATCAGGTGTTGATGACCAGAGAGCGGGCACTGGAATAGTTGGTTGGTAGTTCCATCCATATGGAATGAAGTCAGATATGCCCAAGAAGGTCTCATAAGGCTCCCACTGACTTCACGGGACGTGTGGATCACGCCCAAGTCCGCGGACACTTGAGATGACCCTGCTCCTCTAACGGGAAGATCTGATTGTGGTGGAAATTCAAAACCACACGTCTAGGGCAAAGATGGCTCTTCCCCAAGGCCGTGGCAGCAAGCAGCTGCTTCTTCAGGCACGGCCAGGCCCCTCTGGGAGCAGCACCTCCTGCAGGCCCAGCTCCCGGAGCCCTGCCCTGCACTCACTGTCCGAGCCCAGCACATCCCTCTGGCTGCCCTGGCTGTCTCCAGACCCTGGCAGGGGGCTTGGGGACCTTGGCACGAAGTCAAAAACACCTGTGTCTTCCATTCTAGCCCGTGGGAAAAACTGTCAATTTTGTATGAGGAATTACAAGCCACAAGGGTTTGGGTAGTGTGGTATTTGGATTAACACAGGGTGGAAGAGGAGAATTTTGGGATTTTTAGAATGGGGTTCAAGGGGGTACACGATGGAGGGATTTGGGCGTGTCCTGGCCTTCTTCTCCTTTCTTCTTGCCCTCCATGTCTTGGTGTGCTGGTGACATTTTTCTGTTGGTTTGGGATGGGGACACACTGTCTAACACAGATGTTAGGTATTGGTGCATCGTTATAAACAGACTACACGGCAGATGGCCATGGCCTCCTTGCTAGGCAGAGCTCGGCAGGTCAGACAAAGAATGTTTAGATAAGAGGAAATAAACAACCTTCAAAACTCGACTTCACGCATTCCAGGCCCCTCCTTTGGCTGCCGGGCCAGGGGAACAAGGCCGTTCACACTGACCCCCACAACTCACCAGCGCGTGGAAGGACGACACGGAGAAGATGCCCAGGCGGCCCATGGCCACCTTGGTGGGGCGGCTGGCGAAGGCCAGCAGGCGCTTGGGGTTGGGCAGCTCCCCGCCCTGCAGGCTGGCCAGGTAACAGCGGTACCGGAACAGGTCCATCTGGAACTGCTCCAGGTTCTGCTCCCACACGAAGATCTGCGCCCGGCAGCCAGGGGAGAGAAGGGGAGAAGAGGCTGGTAAATGCCCTGAAAAAAATTCCCAGTGGCACACCCTTTTCACCAGTGTTGATCTCATCCAATAAACCCTGATTGCTGATTTTCCCACGTTCCCCTGCCCTCCCAACCCCCCCACCACGAGATGCAAATAGTAAAGAAGTTTTGATTAGATGGAAAACAACTTTTTCTACATTTGTGGCAAAAGTTTCCTCCTGGGACAACTGCTCCTTTGATACAATGCTAATTAACAGGATTAAATTTTCATTTTTCATTTTCTTTGTATTTCCAGGATTCTCTGCTCAGCAGTCCCTTAAGAGGCTTCTTTCATGCATCAAGAGCATCTGAGGAACCAGAAGAGCAAACCCCACCAAACTCCAGGCACAGGGCATCCCAAATCAGCAGCCACAGCAGCAACTTTGCTGTGAGCAACAACAGAGCTTGAAAAAGTGCCATACACTGGGGGTAATTAATCTGATCAGTGGAAGAGTGCTGTAATCAGCCCATGGAAGGACTTATTTAAATAATTCAAATAGCTTATAGGAAACAATTTCAAAGCATCCAGACAAACTCAGTTACATAAGGAGAGAGACTGCTCTGCCCTCTGACTGTGACTGACAGCTTTGAGTGGAGCTCTTTAGCCTCTCCCTCCCCCTTCTCCCCCATTTCCCCTTCTCACGGGCTTGCAGGGGGTACAAATCCCTTTAGCTCAGCCCCAGCCACTTCCCATGCTTTGCTTTACAGGCACACTTGGCAGCCGTGGTAGGAGAGCTCCGAGTGAGGGAAGCAGCAGCCATATGTTAAGTTTCCCAAAATAAGGTGCTGCTGCAGCAGCGGGAGAGACATCTGCTCGAGGCTCTCTGCTTCTGAAACCCAGCCACGCTGTCCACTTGAAGGCAGCAGGAGCGGGCCCAGGGGAGCCAGGGATGCTGCCACAAGGTCAAGGCAGGCCCTTGTGACAACCAGAAACTTCTTCAGCCCAGCTGCCAGCAGAAGCAGCAGCCCCTGACACACTCAAAGCAGCAGCAGTGTTTGTTGGTGTGTGAACAGCTGTTCCCCAAGGCATCCTCCAGCCATGGCCTGGCAGCCTCCTGCTGTCCAAATCTCCTGGAGGCCAGCAGAAGACAGCCCATGCTGGACCTCAGTGGAGAAATGGTGCAGCTAAGGCAGCCAGCACAGCTCTCCTGCTCCAGGCAGCCCCCAACAACCACTAAAAGGCCTTAAACCCTCACTAGGGACTCGTTTCGCATGAGCAAGAGTTCACCTGATCCAGTATGGTCTTCTTCTTCTTGGAGTCTGTTACGGAGGACAGCTGCATTTCACCCATTTTCTTCATCTTCTCGTCCATGTCGATCTTCTGCTCCAGCTTTTTGATCTCCGTTTTGAGCAGCTTGACCGTGTCCTCCTTGTGGTGCTGCCGCGCCACGGCGGTGGCGCAGGCCGAGTGGATCGCCGTGATCCAGTTCTCCAGCTCCGTCTGGCTGCACGTCTGCAGCGGGGAAAGGGGGACAAGGAGTCAGGATCCTCCTCCACACTGACTGCAGACTAGCAAAAGCAATTCCAAGGAGTTTCCTTTCCCTCTGATCTCGAGATTCAAAGCCTTAAACCCGCTGACTCCTGGCGAAGCAATAAGCTGCCCATCAGCCCTAAGCACCAGGCACTCAGCTCTTGGAATCACACCTCTGTCTGTGCCTTGCAGCTGGGGGTGCTTCCCAGCAAGGCCTCAGCCATTACCTCCCTGGCTCAGCGCAGTGAACTTCTAGCTTGGCATTTAACCATGGTTTCTAAACTCCAGCTCCTTAAGGCAGGGAATGAATGCACCGCTGCTGTGCCCTTCCCAGGATGGAGAGCATGCAGCACTTAACAGTAAATGAATGGCAGAAAACGTGACCATGAGAGGTGTGAGTGGCTTTACTCTGGTGCACAGACAAACAAGCTTTCTGTTTCTGAAGGTCCCAAAGCCCTCTGAAGACACCCCTGCTACCATTAAAGGCAGGCTCACCCTCATTTTCACAGCCCTGGCACTGTCCCTTCCCAAGCATGGATGTGGCAGTTTGGGATAAGGGAACTCCTTGCTGGAAGTGTCCAAGGCCAGGTTGGACAGGCCTTGGAGCAACCTGTGATAGTGGAAGGTGACCCTGCCCATGGCAGGGCGTGGAATTGGATAATCTTTCATGTCCCTTCCAGCCCAAACTCCTCCATGAGACACCAGGCTGGAGCATGGGACACCAGTACTTTTTTCTGGAAGAGAACTATTCTGCTTAGAGGCTTTTGACACACAGAGAAGAATCTTTCCAGATTCTTCTTTCCAGATTTTCCAAATAAAAAGTCAATCTTCTTAGGCCTTTTACTAAACTCCATTCTGTTTTACAGCAGGTCATGAACTAAACTTTCCAGCCAGCTCAGGG